>NC_081181.1:27156623-27439225 GCF_029867415.1 Vicia villosa
CGGTTCTGAATCGACTTGCGTCTATTCCGGACCGCTATTGCAAAGGTCGTATGTGTTTCAAAACCAAAAAGTAAGTGGAATTGATGGTGAAGTAATATGATGGCTAACCAATACGTTTAACAACTGAAAACCAATTAACTTCTAGATTGACAACTTTGATTTGCAATGCAGTAAGATTGGATTAAGCAAAAACACAAACACTTGGTGATACGTTCAAATTGATAGTGATTCAAGTTGTGGTGAATTGTGATGTTTGTGCAGAACTTTAATTCACAATTTTAACACTTGAATCGTTGATCAATTTTGCACTTATAACCAATTATGAACAGAAAGTAAAAGAGAAAGTAAAAGCGACAAGAACACGATATTTGTTTAGGCAGTTCGTCGATCGTCCTCGCTACGACTACGTCTGCCCCCAATTCCAAATTGAAATTGGGTAATCTTTCATTAATGTTGAAAGTAGTATATACAAAGAAGATAACAAAGCGATAAACGATAAACCAATTATGTCGATCCTTTGAATCTTCTTCCCCCTTAATCTTGAGCCAGATCAAGGTTATCCAAGAGCTTCACTTTGATTCCCTTCTGCAGTGTCTTGATTCCTTGAACTCCCCGTTCCTCAATCGTTACACTCAGCCGAATCCTCAATGAACGCCTCTTGATAAAAACCCCCAAGAACCACCCGTCGTGGAGGACAAAACCCGCAGATTTTATTCACCAACAAACCCCACAAACCTTCACCCACTAGGAATCTTCAATTCTGTTCCATGGACGTTATCGAACTCATCACTAACCCGCAACGCAAGAATGATTATGTGTAATTGTGTTGGAGATGATGAAGAACGAAGATGAGAAGCGTTTGTGTATCTTTCAGTCGTTGGTGTTGCTTGAATAATTACCCTTGCACAATATATATGATTGCATAACAGTTAGAACCAAGAAAAACTGATTTTTGAACTTTCTTGATCAGTTAGGTCGACCACTTGTAGTGCTTAGGTCGACCTAACAGAGCTTGCAGAATTTTGCTCCCAGTTAGGTCGACCTGTTGAAGGAGTAGGTCGACCAGAATCCTCTTCTGATGCATTCTGGGGACATTTTCACAAATTAGGTCGACCTAGTTGATGTGTAGGTCGACCTAACAGGCTGGTATGTAGAATTCATCAATTTAGGTCGACCTAAATGATGTGTGAGTCGACCTAGCAGGGATATATGAATTTTTCTCCATTTTAGGTCGACCTGGGTTGATGGTAGGTCGACCTAACTGCTGTTTTTCTGCATTCTTCTTGTTTTGCTTGTGTTGAGGCAACCTATAAACATATAAACATAATGGGTTGACCTATGAGTGATCAATGCTTGCTTTTCTTTAAGTTTTCTGCTTCCGTCTTGTTGTTTGAATGCTTATTTGAGTTTGCCATGAATCAAAAACATCTTTGAGTGTAATCTTGTATTCACAATTGTTATTCTTTTTCATTCACGATGGCAAAGAGTAACGAGAGAAATCGTGAGAGGATTGTGTGAACAGGTTCGTGTTGCATTCGTGAAAGAGGCAAGGTGGGATTTAGGGTTCAAAACCCAGCTGACCAGTTGAGGGTGGTTTCGGGTCCGGTTTGACCCGGCCCAACCCGGTTTCTTTTCTTATATAAAAAATATTTGTGTTCTTTTACTGGGCCATATCCACATTCAGTACACCCCTTTGGCCCATTAAACTCTTTCCTACAAAAAAAATATAGTTATTTTCATTTGTTTTTTTTCTTTTTTCTATTAGTTAGTTTTTTTTCTTATTAAACTTTGATTATAATGTTAATAAATTAATGATGTTAGTTAATTTTTAATTAATTCAACTTATAAATTCATTTTCATAGAATAATTTTCATTCAATAAAACACTCGATTCAACGTCGAGTCCACTTCCAACAATTTTCAATAAACCTTGGTCAACACCAAGTACCTTTCACAATCAAAAACTTCAAAAAAAATGTTTTAATAATCGAATTGAGTTTTGTTCTTAATGGTTGAAAAGAAGGGTTTGTACGTACTTGTACAAGTTGTTCTAAAGCATTTAGGCGATGGCCGTTAAGCCTTTGTTTGAATGCTTAGATTCCATTAAGGACTCATTCAAACTCGATTTGCCTATTTCTTTTACAAAAACTCTAAAAATAATTTCAACTCATCAAATTGTTCTTTTCCTCACCCAAGTGCGAATCCTTTCATAATCGAATTGAGTTGAGTCCACAATGAATGAAATTAGAAGGGTTTGTACGTACTTGTACAAGTTGTTCTAAAAAACATTTAGGCGATGGCCGTTAAGCCTTTGTTTGAATGTTTGTATCTCATTAAGGAATCCTCAAAAACTCGAGTCGTTTCAATCTCTTTCACCACCCAAGAGGGGTTTGTACGTACTTGTACAAGTTGCTCTTTCAAGCATTTAGGCGATGGTCGTTAAGCCTTTGTTTGAATGCTTGTATCCCATTAAAAACTTCATCAAAGCTCAATTTAGCAAATGCTCTTTCAAGTATTTTAGGCGATGGCCGTTAAGCCATTGTTTGAATGCTTGAATTTCATTTTTTTTTCATAAATATTTTAATTCAAAACTCATCTTCTCTTTGCCCAAGTGCAAATCTCATCCAAGTGCGAACCACATTCAAAAAACTCGTCTTCCCGCCCAAGTGCAATTAGACCCATAAAATTTACCAACAAATTCGTAGTTCTTTCGAACTACAATCGCTCTGATTCTTCCATTGAAGATATGTAGGCACAAGACTTAAATGTCTTGGCGAGCACACTAAATAAAAAATATATAATTTCGTAGCCTCGAACTACAAACGCTCTGACTTTCCCATTGCACGAGGGAATACGTAGGCACAAGATACAAATTGTAGATGTTTTGATTGGCTGCATTGGTTTATTAATCTGGTATAAGATGTCGTAACATCCAATATGACATCAGGGAATACTTCCAAAGCTTGTTCTTTTACAGAACAACCTCAGATCAAAATCTGGTTGTGATAACTGAGTTATCATTATGCATAAATGGTTCCAGTATTATTATGATAGTTTAGCATACAGGTGTTGAACCAAAATTAAAGATCATCCTATCCTACCATTGCTGCGTTTATAACAGACCAGATGTCACGGCATCGTATATGACATTTGGGTTCTGTCATACCAGAATTTCAATTGGTATCAGAGCAGGCATCCTATTCTGTTTCAGGATGAGATCGAGGGATGATACTTTCTGGTGCAATGGTAAAGTAGAAGAAGAGCACTTGATTAAGATGTAAAGTCTGACCGGTTTGATCTCTGTGTTAAAGAAGTGATTAGGAGACGACTGGTTTTTACTAGAGGTTGTATGACATGGAAGTTTCAGCAGATTTAAAGAAAACACATGGTTTATTTTTCATCTCAGAAGAAGATTTTTCTGCAAATCTGGTATTGAAGATCAAGTTGTCCAGGATTCGTATTCTTTTTTAAAGGAAGAAGGTGAAGCTATAGGTGTTAATATCAAATTCTTCATGCGGGAGTGAGGATCTTGATAAATTATCTTTTAAACTTATATGTGGTGACCTAATTAAGAGAATCTTCATGATTATGGCGTCCAATATAATCCTGATATATCTGAAGATGAACCTTGTGAAAATTTTCTCTAAACTGAAGAATCCTCATCAAGAGAGAAGCTGAAGGTGAAATGTCACCGTTAATGTCATGACATAGTAAGACACTTCACCAATTTATTATATATGATCAGTCAAGACTTGTCAGGTTGAAGGTGCTATGAAGTATCACTGGAGCTATGTTCTATGAAGCTGAGGATGATGAAAGATTAGGGTATTAATCTTACTCTGGTCTATAAAATGCTTGAGCTTATTTCTCATGATCTTTGAGTTCTTCAAGAAGGATTAAAAGGAGATCCGTGTGTAATGGCAGAAGCCGATGTAGCTGAAAAATCTGCTGAACAAGGAGGGTTCATATGATTGTTTGAATGGTTCCTAGAATTTGGAGGATGGACCATTCATGACAGGGTAAGAATGAAACCTACCAGTTGTTGTATTCCAAGGGAGCAGCTATATTAGTAAGTTATTGTTGTTTGGAGTTTGATTTAATTTCAAACCCAACCTAGTGCACCTGGATTGATATGTGTGTGCAAAGGTTATTGTTTTAGGCCTGAGGTTTATTGAGGATAAATTTTAGTTGTTTTCCGCTGCATGGTATCTCTGTTAACCATAGTTTATATAAGTATAGTATCCTCAACTGGTGTATGAAGTATGTATAGGTATAACTCATGGAGTTAGTTGCCTCTAGTAGGGATGTTGTATAATGAGACTTTTATGTACAATGCATGGATAAGCGGTGTGGAGTTTCCATGATTGTTTGTTTGAGGGGGAGATTTGGTTAACCTCCCCACGTCTGGTTCAGCCTTGTGTTTAGTTGGCTATTGAACGGTGTCACATGGGTTCTGGTTGCTATGTGACACATTTGTAAGGAAAGATTCATCTCTCTCTTTCCTAAGGGTGAATCTAACTGGGAAAGGATTTAAGATCAATTGTTATTTGTGCAAAGTACAAGTATTTAATTGATTATCCTTGGAAGTTCAAGATAACTGATGTTCTTAAAGATGTTGGAACATCTCTTCTTCAAGACCATGTACAGGAAGGATAGTGCATTTGTTTTAAGATCTATCTCTTTGGTGGCAGCAGAAGCATATGATCTCTGAAAAAGGTTTCCTGGCAAGAAACATGTTCAGCTTTGGAGTGCACAAGAAGAAGAAGACATCATAATCTTGATGGTGGTTACTTGGATCAGTTTATTTCTGATCTAGGTAAGGAAGTGCATTGGCTAATGCACACTGTGAAGTCAAGAACAAGTGTCAGTATTCTTGACATCATGGAAACAGCTTTGCTCAAGGAAGTGGCATCCTGGGTACAGCTAGAGGATTAGTCTCTAACTAGTCCTTCTGATGACTCATGCATCAGAGTGTCTGATGTCGTTGGAAAAGAAGCAGGGATTCATCAAAGTGTGAGCTTGGATGACATAACCGCATAACTGCGGGATGGAGGTTGCTTACTCAAACTTGGTGTCACAACCAGGTCTATGAGAGCATTGAACTCTGGTTCTGTAAAGGGAGGAAGTTCTTTCAAGTGGCAGAAGAAGGAACTGATGGCATACTGGTATGCAGCTACCAGTTGAAGAACAGATGTTCTGGTGCTAAACTTATGTAGTGTGAGTACATTTGTTTGGAACCTACTCCTGATCTGGAAGAGGAGACATCTGCTTTTTGTGTTGATTGGTCAGAATACAATCAACTGAACCTTCCATCCCAAATGTCAGTTTATTTCAGGCATAAGCTTATGGGAGTTGGAAGTAGAGCTCAGTGCAAGTAAAAGGATTCATTCAGGTTTTCTTTTCAAGACCTCTATGAAAATTCAAGATGAGCTTATATCTGGTATGTTCTTTTGATCAAAGGAACCAGATGTGTGAATTGTTTTCTTAACCATAGAAAAGTTAGTGGTGAAAACTGAATATTGTGTATCGTGCATAGTGAAATATGGTTTTGAATATTGTGTGATGATTCAAGGGAGTCAGATTACTGTGTGGAATCTGAGGTATTTTCAGGAGTTATGTCATAAGTGAATCTGTTCCAGAAACCTTGTTGAGGGAATCTCCTCATGGGGTACAGATTGTGGCATCCATTATCTCAAAGTCAGAAGAGAAGTCTGAAGAAAAGCTTACTGAGATATGGCATATATTATCCCTTAATCATGACTGATGTGTAGTTGAGCTGATGGTGTTGGTCGTGCTTTCTTTGCCTTTACCCAAGTGTCATACAGGAGATGTTGGATGAGAAATCCAAAGAGTCTAAATGAATGATGTCATAACAGATGTTGTAACATCATTGTCAAGAAGAATGCTTTCATGTATGAAGAAGAGATCATTTAGAAGGACCTGGTGTGAGCAGCAAATTCTATCTGAGTGACTTATAGGTGCTTTGACGGGAGACTTAGTACTTATTGGATGTACAGCCTGAATACAGATTCATATACTCTGTCGGGAGCTAAGTATGTGTATGAAGTGTCCATGGTCTGATTTGAACTATGCATCAATTATAGTTCTATGTTATCTTCAATTAAGCATTAAGAAAGGCAATGGTTGGCTGGTGAGTTGATTCAAGAAGAAGAAACATATAGGAGATGGTGAGTATCTTGATGGGAGCTGGATATTTACATCAACTATGTGGAAGAAGAAGAAGATGTATGTGATGCTTTGTTGTATCCCTTGTCAAGAACTCTCAATCCAGCAGTAAGAGTTTGAAATCTTGAAAACATCTTTTCAATGTCTTCATCATCCTCCATCTTGAAGGCTTCATACTTCTGGATTAAAGCGAGAGCTTTAGTCTCCTTGACTTGAGCATTTCCTTCATGAGTCATTTTCAAGGACTCATATATGTCATAGGCCGTTTCCCTGTTAGATATCTTCTCATACTCAGCATGAGAGATAGCATTCAGCAAAACAGTTCTGCATTTATGATGATTCCTGAAAAGCTTTTTCTGATCATCATTCATTTCTTGCCTTGTCAGCTTTACGCCACTGGCATTTACTGAATGTTTGTAACCATCCATCAGAAGATCCCATAGATCACCATCTAGACCAAGAAAGTAACTTTCCAGTTTATCTTTCCAGTATTCAAAGTTTTCACCATCAAATACCGGCGGTCTAGTATAACCATTGTTACCGTTGTATTGCTCAGCAGAGCCAGATGTAGATGCAGGTGTAGACTTTTCACTTTCATCAACCATCTTTTACTGAAGCGTTTTTCTCTTCCTGAATCTTTTCTAAACACGGTTAAGTGCTTGCACCTTAGAACCGGCGCTCTGATGCCAATTGAAGGATAGAAAAACACTTAGAAAGGGGGGGTTTGAATAAGTGTAGCTTTAAAAAACTTGACAGATAAAAATAAATTGCACAGTTATTTTTATCCTGGTTCGTTGTTAACTAAACTACTCCAGTCCACCCCCGCAGAGATGATTTACCTCAACTGAGGATTTAATCCACTAATCGCACGGATTACAATGGTTCTCCACTTAGTCAGCAACTAAGTCTTCCAGAGTCTTCTGATCACACACTGATCACTCCAGGAACAACTGCTTAGATACCCTCTAAGACTTTTCTAGAGTATACTGATCCACACGATCACTCTAGTTACAACCTGCTTAGATAACCTCTAAGACTTCCTAGAGTATTCTGATCCACACGATCACTCTAGTTCCTTACAATTTAATGTAATCAATTCTAAGAGTATTACAATTGCTTCTTAAAAGCTATAATCACAAACTGTGATATTTCTCTTAACGTTTAAGCTTAATCTCACTAATATATTACAACAGCAATGTAGTGAGCTTTGATGAAGATGAAGATTCTGAGCTTTGAGTAGAACAGAGTTTCAGCAAGTTAATAGGAGTTGTTTTGTTCAGAATCGTTAACCTTGCTTCTCATCAGAACTTCATATTTATAGGCGTTGGAGAAGATGACCGTTGAGTGCATTTAATGCTTTGCGTGTTCCGTACAGCATCGCATTTAATGTTATACGCTTTTGTCAACTACCTCGAGCCTTGTTCACGCTGTGTCTACTGACGTAGCCTTTAGTAGCTTTTAACGTTCCTTTTGTCAGTCAGCGTAGCTTGCCACTTGTACTTCCTTCTGATCTGATGTTTGTGAATACAATGTTTGAATATCATCAGAGTCAAACAGCTTGGTGCAAAGCATCTTCTGATCTTCTGACCTTGAAGTGCTTCTGTGCGTGATACCATCAGAACTTCATTGCTTCTGATCTCATGTTCTTCTGATGCTTCCATAGACCCATGTTCTGATTCTGCTTTGACCATCTTCTGATGTCTTGCCAGACCATGTTCTGATGTTGCATGCTGAACTCTTTGAGACAAAGCTTCTGAGCGCTGAATTATGCATACTCTTTATATATTTCCTGAAAAGGAAATTGCATTGGATTAGAGTACCATATTATCTTAAGCAAAATTCATATTATTGTTATCATCAAAACTAAGATAATTGATCAGAACAAATCTTGTTCTAACACTTAAGCTCCGACTCACCCACGGACATCCGCACGAACCTCCCTCGTACAAGAGAAGCATGCAAACACCCATAGAGGCCTAACTTAAGCGTGAACTCTCATATTGACCAATCCTCCACATACATGAAGGAGGTCGCCATGACTATGCCACTTCCTATCTTTGGAGTACTTGAATTCGGGTGTAGGATTCGTCCTTCAGTTAATTCCCAAAACAACCCTGAAAAATAAAGCAAACAAAGCAAACAATAGAAAACATTTAAGTGAATTCTAAACTTTTAAGGTAACCCCTCTTTTATAAGAAAATTCTCCCCAGCGGAGTCGCTAGTTCTGTAATACGGTGAACTGACTTTTAAAGAAATGTGCGGTAAGCAAGAGTCGCCACCGACTTTTATTTATCCAAATTAACAGAAAGGCTAAAAAAACAGGAAAAACCTTTTAAATAAAAAACTGAGTTCGGGTGGTAATTTATACAAAGGGAAGGTGTAAGGCACCTTTTGCATCCATGGTTTTCCATGGGCTCTTAATTGCTTTGCTTTTTGAAACCAAAAGTTTAGAAATGTAGAAGAAGAAGAAAAAATAAGGACTTTAGCTCGTAAATGAGCATAGCCTTATGAGTTTTTAGAAAAGAGTAGAAAAAGAATTTTAAACCAGAGCAAAGCAATTAGGGGCAAATTACCTCGTTAGATGAAAAATGTTCTTTTAGCCTTTCAGGGCTATCCATACCATAGGAGGGTAGGGAAGTCCTTTCATTTTGAGGTTAAAGGGTCGTCGAATCATCGTTCGCCATAAGACTGTCCCTGCCATAGGGGCCAGGTAGTCTAAGGGAAGGATCAGAATAGCCACTTACTTTTAGGCAACCGGAGGATACCTCAGCACTTCGTAGGCAACTTCGAGGGACGAGATCATATTAGCGAATCGAAGGCAGCATCATTAGGGACTTATGATCTGAATGAACCGAGGGAAACATTGCTGAGGTATCCTCGTATTCGAGGGACTTGGCTATTCTGCACTGAAAAACACAAGCAACAGGCAACAAGAGGGGTACCATAAAAGGTGCGTGGGTGCAACAATCACGTGATCAGATTCATAATAAGTTATCTTATAATTAAGTGATTCTAGATTCAGTTCAAGGTTGCACTCCCTAAGTTACTAACCACGCAGTAATATAATGCAGTTTTAAGTGCCTTCAAGGCCAAGCAATACAACCTCGAACCAGTTACATGATACAACATGGGGAAGGGGAAAAGGCATTAATAAAAACCCCCACCAGAGCAAAGAGGTTTGACATAAGTAATAATTTAAAACAAGAAAGAAGAATGAATTAGGTTTTAGGGTTACCGACTAATCGAGCTTTGACGGTTGGCTAATCCTGAAAATTGGAAAAAGAAAAAAAATTAACACAAAGGGGTGAGTGTATGGCCAGTTCATTGATATTGAATATAAAACCCTAATTTTAAATTAACAAGGAAAAAATAAATAATAAAATTAAAGGCAAAAATGAATATTTAAATGGAAAGGGAAAAAATAAATATTTAAATAAATAGAATCAGGGACTTAGCTTTGATCTGATATGGTTCGTAATCGGAGGAAATCCTGGTGCTAACCCTGAAAAATTATACCACGAGAAAAACTTTCAGTGTATGTGTGATCTTCGTAAATCCTGATTAGGGTACGAATTAAATAAAATAACAGAATAAATAATCAATTTACTTAATTATTGGTTTTTCAACCTAATTAATTAAATCGATGAAAAAACAAATTTCGATTAAATATATGACCTTTATATATATATACATATATATATATATATACATATATATATATATATATATATATATATTATTGATAAAAAGAAATATGATTTATTAAACTATTTAAATAAATAAAATCAATTTAAATCCAATAGATTAAAATATAGATTTTATTATAATATTTGTAAAAAAGGAATTTTAGTAAAAAGTTTTATTAGGGAAAATTATTTAAAGGAAAAAGAAGAATATATAAATATATATCTATATATATAATAAAAATAAATCCTAGGTTGTGTAATTGAAAATAAAAAAAAAATTTATAAAAAAACTTAGCTTAGGATCGGATGTGGCAAGCGCATGGGTCACATGGTGGACCTGCGTTATCAGAGGCGTTGGATCCACCTCGAAGATAATCTAACAGTTGAATGAGCTAGGGCACACACGTACATGTAGGAACAGGGAGTACCGGATCAAGAATCCACCCAGTCAAACGCACGCCAAACTTGTTTGAATTCGGCCAACCACTGCGTGACACCGCATCATCTTCTTCACCAGATTTCTGCAATGCCCCTTTTTACAACGCTTTTTTAAGGAAAGCTGTAAAAACCTTGATATTTTACACCTGCCAAAACACAGAATCTCCAAAACGAAGCAAAAATTTATCGCGAACACATAGACACGTTCGTCCAGAGTTCTTGCATTCAATGGTACCTGCGTATTTCCCTAAGTTTTCATGGTTTCAAAAGCCCCAATTTCAAGAGCTCGAACCCTAACATGGCACATGACTCATACAAGCACAGAAACGTAATTAATCGCCCAGAATCGTTACACACATCAATACAAATACATATATGCAATAAAATTGAGCAAAGGATGCATGAATTGGCGTAATCGATTTCAAGAAAAGAGTGACAAACTGTGAGCTTTTTGGAGGCAATTCTGGGGGTGTTGAATGCGTGTGAGTGTCCAATTTGCTTCAGAGATCACTAAGGAATACGAATCAACACATAAAGCCCTTTGAAATCTCTCCAATCTTCAAAATCGAGTTGCTATTTTTTGAAGAAAATATGCTTTTCTTAATAGGGTTTGTTCTTCAAATTTTTGTCCCCTAGGGCTTTGCAATTCTTGTGTACTTATAGGGGATTGAATTTAGGTTACAACTTTAGATCAAATCTCAACTAAATCATGAATTTGGATTTTGAGAAAATTGATTGAAAATTTGTATTGAATCTTTCTATTTTTGCCCAATATTTGATTCAATTTGTTTCAATCATTGTTTGGCCAATTAAGAGGAAATATTTGATTGATTCCTTGACTTAAAATCAAAGCAAAAAATATTTCACATTTATTTTACTATTTTATATAATTTATTCATGATTTAAGGTGATAAAAATCATAAAATAATTAATAAAATAATAAAAAATAACATGACTCTTGTTTTGGGGCGTGCATGGGCTTAAGATAAAGATTGGATGGAAAGAATATAGGCCCATTTGGAAGTATTTGGAGTTTTGAACCTTTTCTCTTCATACATGCCCTTGAAAATAGGTGAACTTGTGCACCTTGCCATTTCCTCATACTTCAACATTTTTTTCAAGTTCTTGGACTTTTTAGAAACCTTGAAGAGTCCTCTAACCAATGTCTTTGGTCTCATGTCAAAATAATTTTCCATGCTCCTTGTATGCTCTTTTGAAAAAGATGACTTTTGGTTGACTTTTGAAAAGGACCTATAATGTTTTGACCTATAAAATTCACAACATGCATACATATAAAATTCAAATATCATGTTATCACAAAGAATTGGTTCAAACACCATCCAAAAGATTCCAGAAAATTGTGGAAAACTCACTATATTTTTTGATAAATCATAAGCATACAAGACCTAGTCCCATTTTCCAAAAATATAAAAATAAATCAGAATAGACCGCGCTAAGCCCGGCCTACCGCGCTAAGTGTAAGTACAATTCTGCATAAAAATTCTTCTTCGGCCAACATTCTGCCACATACAAATTTCTCCACTAACACCCATCCAAAACAGCAATTAATTAAGTATTTAATGTATTATAACATGTATCTAACATACATAATCATATAGTAACATAAAAACAAGATTTCCAACATCAATTTCATCACTTCATATTCCAACCCTAACATCCAAATCTATGAAAATGAAAAACAAAACCTAATTTCATGTTACTACTCATGACATAATTTTATACAAACCCATAAATCAAGGAAATCCCACCCTTACCTTAAGTTTAGAGCTTTCTAGGTTTTCTCCTCTTCACTTCTCTCCTCTTCTTTCCTTTTCCTCTTTTCTTCTCTTTTCTTCTCTTCTCTAACTATCTTTCTATTTCTCTCTAGTTTTGTGAAACTCTTACTAATTTTTATTTCATTTATGGGCTTAACTCATTCTTACACTAACCCATCACCAAGGCCCAATTAATTAATAATGTTATTTTCACACTTACTAACCCAAAACACGTATATGCCATATATACATCACAAACAAATAATTAAATTAATTACCATATCACATAATAATTAATAAACCAATTAAATAAAAAAATAACTAATAATAAAATAATCGATAAAATCGGGGTGTTACATTACATAATTTAACTTAGTGTAAAGTTCCATTCCTTGATCATAAAAGAAAATGCATTGCATACTTTGATTTAGTGTAAAGGTTCATTCATCAAGGTAGATAACACAATTTGACTTAGTGTAAAGGGAGAGAAATAAATTAGATACTTTGACTTAGTGTAAAGGTCCATTCATCAAGGTACATTAAATATTTGACTTAGTGTAAAAGTAATTTCATCAACGTACATTACATACTTTGACCTAGTGTGAAGGGAAAGAAATACAATACCTACTTTGACTTAGTATAAAGGTCCATTCATCAAGGTACATTACATACTTTGACTTAGAGTAACGGTACATTCTTCAAGATACATTAAATATTTTAACTTAGTGTAAAGGGGAAGAAATACATTACATACTCTAACTTAGTGTAAGGGTACATTCGTCAAGGTACATTACATAGTTTGTAAGTGCAAAGTGCCATTATATACTTTAGCCTGGTGTAAAGGTCCATTTATCAAAGTACATTACATACTTTAAAATAGTGTAAAGGTCCACTCCTTGATGATGAAATAAAGTAAATTACATACTTTGACTTAGTGTAAATTTCCAATCATCAAACTACATTACATACTTTAACTTAATGTAAAGGTGCATTCCTTGACGATGAAAGAAAGTACATTACATAATTTGATTTAGTGTAAAGGTATATTCATCAAGGTGTTAGAACAAGATTCGATTATGCATTCAATATTTAGTTTTGATTATAACAATATATATATATATATATATATATATATATTATATGTAATAACTCTTTACTCTAATAGTTTCTTAAATGTGCAGATAAATTATTATGATCTATTATGTATTGCTATCTAAAAGATCAATAGAATCATCGCTGACACATCTCATAAGAACTATTCATCCAGCTATTTTGAAGAATGTTGAATGTTCGTTAGAAAAGGATTTTCAACTGTTTCTAAGATAAGCTACTCTTCAAAATCAGAAGTCAAGATTTCAAAGCTCGGATAAGCTTTTGCTTCCAGCTCAGAAATCAAGATGTGTCATTCAGATAAGTTGTTACTCTAAAGACAAGGTTCTGACTCTGAAGACTCAAATACTTTTGGGATAATCACGTTACTTGATCTTGATCTCTTATATTCTCTCACTACTTCAGATCATAAGAATATTTTTAAGAAGAAAATATCATAAACTTGCACCAGAAGCATAATGGTACAATAGTACATTACTTTCTCCACTACTGCAAGGACGTATGTATGACCCCAATTTTTGTGCTCTTTGTCTCCGATGATCATAATTGAGCCGTTATGTCAGCTGGTATGGAAAGCGAAATCTTGTCCTTCTGAACAGTCTCTTTTTTTAGACTATATATAGAGGCACTCACTATTGAAGAAAGATTGTGAGACTGCTGGTCAACTATCATTCAACAATTGCATATAAAACTTTAACGTGAACGAAAAGCAAGAGAAAGATAATTTGAGAGATACTGTTCTAAACACTCCACTATGAGAAATTTATTTCTAGAGAATCTCAAACACAAAGTGTTGTTGCTCATTATTTGTCTAATCATTTGTTCTTAAATGTTGTTTCATTTGCATATCTAGAAGAATTATTTGTAAACACGTTATATTGAAAATCTATTGAGTTTTGTTTTCCTCAAGTTACTAGGTTGTTAGTATGAATACTTGAGAGGTCTAAGGTGTCTTTCTAGACTCTTAGAGGTTGTTTGTAATCTTTCAAGATTAGTGGATTAAGTCCTTTTCTAAGGCGAAATCACCTTGGCACGTGGACAAGATTAACCTTTTCTAAGGTGAATTTGTATAAACCAAAAGTGTCATTCTACTTTCTTATCTTGTCTATCTCATTTGTTTTGGTGAAATGTTTTTCTAAAAGAAAATGTCTTTGAAAACTAAATTCAAACCCCCTCTTTCTTGTGTTCTTCTCAATCTTCAATTGGCATTAGAGCTTCGACTCTATTTTTGATTTTATAATCAAACACTTAACTATGTAGAGAGGTCCAGTGTGAGAAAAACTTGTATGGATGCCCCTGCTAACACAAATGAAAGAGATAGTTACAATGCTAAACCTCTTATTTTTTATGGAGAGAGATTTGACTACTTGAAAGATAGACTAGACTAGAAAGTTTCTTTCTAGGATATGATATTAATATAAAGGATTGTTACAAATAGTTATGAGGCTCTTGCTTCTGCAATCGGTATTCCCATTCCCAAAAACATAATGAATGATGAACATAAACGTGAGTTTAAGAATAATCACAAAGCTAGAACCATTATTCTCAATGCTATATTTTATAATGAGTATGAGAAAACTAAAGATAGAGATACAACAAAGGACATTCTTAATTCCTTAAGAATGACACATGAAGGAAATGCTCAAGTCAAAGAAACTAAGGCTTTGGCCTTATCCATAAATATGAGTCTTTCAATATGGAAGAAGAAGAAACTATTTAGAATATGTTCTTAGAGCTTCAAACCTTGGTAGATGGACTTAAGGTTCTGGACAAAGTTTACACTACTGCTGATCATGCTAAGAAGATCATCAGCAGTCTACCTAAGAGATGGAGACCAATGGTTAATGGACTGAAGTTATCCAAGGATTGGAACAACATAACTCTTGAGGAGCTAGTTAGCTTTCTCAGAAGTCATGAAATAGAGATAGAAGAAGATGTGCCCCGGAAAAAAGGAAATTTTGTTGCTCTAAAGTCCAATCAGAAAGAACCAAGTCAGAAAAGAACAAAGCATCCAAGCTGAAGAAGTGGAAGATTCTGATGATGAATTTTCTAATGATGAAGATAAGTTGTCACTTCTGTCTAAAAGAGTTAAGTAACTCTGAAATAAAAGACAAAACAATTTCCGAAGATCCAGAAACAGATGAGATCATCCAGAAACATATGTTAAAGGAAGCGCAAAGAAGTTACATGATATGAATGCAAGGATCCTGGACACTACAGAAATGAATGTTTAAAGCTCAAGAAAGAAATCACCAGAATAGAAAGCTTCAAAAAAGGACGTTTCAATGGAAAGAAGAAAGGTCTCACAGAAAAATGGGATGACTCTGACTATAAAGTATCAGGATCTGATTCTGATGAGGAGCATGCCAATGTAGCATTCATGATTACAACATCAGAAGGATACACAATTGAAACTGAGTATGACTCAGAATAAGTATTCTCTAAAATTTCTCGTGCTAAATTAGAATTATGTTTATCTGAATCTGTGAATAAGTATCAGAAGCTTCAACAAAAATTCAAGAACCTTCAGAAGGTTCATGAATATGAAATTGAAGAATATGGTAAGCTAGAGAAAGAAGTTACTTAACAAAAAGGAAACAATTTTATTTTAGAAAAGGAAATGTTTTTCTGAACAAAAAATGTTTAAAACTTGAAGAAACTCTCTCTAATGAGCGCCCATCTTCTGAAACTATCTTATATATGATAAGAATTTTCAAAAATTCTTAAACAAAAGTATAGAAAAAAGCAAGATGGCTTCAATAATCTATGGTGTAAGTCATAATGGAAAGACAGGAACTGGTTATGATTCTGATGATGATGATTGCAAGACAGGAACAGGAACTGGCTTCAAAAATTCTCTTATCTTTATACATCAACACAGACACAAAACATTAATGTTGCATGTAAACTCAATTTTTTCAGAAACTTTGGGAAAACTAATTTAAAAGGACCCAAAAGATTATGGGTACCAAAAGATAAATAGTGTATGTTGCAGATATCTTATGTAGCAGAGTCAAAACACTAGTCATGGTTTGTGGACTCTGGATGCTTGCGACACATAACGAGAAGAAAGTATATGTTCCAAAACCTGGAACTTAGAGATGTCGGTTACGTAGGTTTCAGAGGAAACCAGAAAGGAAAAATTAGAGGATCTAGAACAATTGGTAATAGATGTCTCCCTTCTATTTCTAATGTACTTTATGTTGAGGGTTTAATTCATAATTTTTTATCCATAAGTCAATTAAGTGATAATGGTTATGAAATTATTTTTACTTGGAAAATATGTAAGGCTTTTAGTAAAAAAGATGGCACAGTTATCTTCACTGGAAAGAGGAAAAACAACATTTATATAACTAAGCTCTCTGATCTTACAAAACAAGATGTAAAATGCTTAATGTCTGTAAAAGAAGAGTAGTGGGTGTGGCATAGACGCTTGGGTCATATTAGCATGAGAAGGATATCTCAGCTGAATAAACTTGAGTTAGTCAGAGGCTTACCTAAGCTATGTTTACTTTAGATGCTCTTTTTGAAGCATGTTAGAAAGGCAAGTTTTCTAAAACATCTTTCAAATCTAAAAATGTTGTTTCTACCTTCAAACCTTTGGAGTTTCAACATATTGACTTGTTTGGACTAGTTAAAACTGCATCAGTCAATGGGAAGAAGTATGGACTTGTCATAGTTAATGAATATAGTCGTTAGACATGGGTAATATTTCTAAGGCACGAGGATGAGTCACATTCTGCATTTACTAGCTTCTGTTCTAAAGTGCAAAATTAGTTTGATTCTAAGATTGTTAGAGTCAGAAGTGATCATGGTGATGTGTTTGAAAACAAACAGTTTGAGGAATTATTTGATTCTAATGGTATATCCCATGATTTCTCCTGTCCTAGAACTCCACAACAAAATTGAGTTATAGAAAGGAAGAACCATGATAAATGAAACTAATATGGCCAAGCACTTATGGGTAGAAGCCGTTAATACAACATATTATATTCATAATAGAATCTCCATAAGACATATTCTAGAAAAGACTCCTAATGAATAGTGTAAAGGAATAAAACCCCATATTTCCTATTTTAATCCTTTTCGATGTAAATGTTTTATTCTAAACACTAAAGGGTATCAGAACAAGCTTGATTCTAAAGCACAAAAGTGTATTATGTTGGGATACTCAGAGCGCTCTAAGGGCTACAGAGTATACAATACTGAAACACATATTGTGGAAGAATCAATACATGTCAGATTCGATGATAAGCTTGACTCAAAAATGTCAAAGCTATTTGAGAATTTTGCAGATTTAGAAATCACACTTGCGGGTTCTGGAGAAAATTATTAAGAGTCTTTGGATAAAGATTCTAATTAAAAGGATGACACTTGTCATACCCCAAAATTTGCCTTCCATATTCCAATCACAATGATTCAAAGTTCAAGAGATTCATCCAGTCATTCTCTTGAGCAAGAGTCTCCTAAAGCTAGGGTTTGGTACTCTCCTGAAGGAATTAGCAAAACAAGGTCTCTAATGAAGTTCTCTATGACCCATCATGATCCAAGATATCTCTATGGCAAAGATCAAGACCCAACTCCAAAAGTTACCTGCTCAAACAAACTCCAAGATTCACAGTCAACTGATTAAACCTAAAAGTCAACCACAATCAAAGCATGGTCTAAACATCTGATCTTTGGTCAAACATCAAGAATAGGAGTATATATCCATCATTTGATCAAGTTTGATCATGATTTATCAATAGAAACTCAGAAATGAACAAATGCAAAAAGGTTCAAATTAGGGTTTCTTTAGGAGAAAGTCAACTCAACTTTGACTGGCCATAACTTTCACATGGAACATCAAAAATTTCCCACTCAAAGCCTATTTGGAAGGAAATTGGATTCTCTATAACTTTGTCTCTCACAAGCCAAGGCTAGAAATGCTTCATTTAGGAGATATGATACAAAAGATTACAGGTCCTTTTCAAACATTATTCAAAAGCAGTTTTTTGTCAAAGAGGATATGATCAAGATAAAAGCTCCAAATGAAAAATATGTTCGAAAGTGGCTTATAGAGGACCTCTTGAGGTTTCCAAAAAGTCCTAGAATTCCCTCATAGCTTAAAAATTGAGTGAGATATGCTTGGTCAAAGTTGAGTAATTTCAGAGGACAAAATGTGAAATAAAGGAGGTTCAAATTGGATTTTTTGCAAGTGGGCCTATCTTTTTATGACTTAATCTTGGTCCACAAGTTATGTATGCTATCCAAACCATATGCCACGAAATTATCAATTTTATACAATTTTATTACATTTAATAATTGATTCAAATTGATATATTTGGAAGAAAAATAAAAGATTGCACTAAGGAAATTATATTAGCCAATTTCAATCACATTTATGACAAATTTGTAATATATTTTCGTGGTGAATTGATTGAGAAAGGATTAATAGAAGATTTGGCAAATATAAAAAGTTTCTATTCAAGATTTGAAATAATTTTCTCAAATTTGCAAGATTGGATTCAAAGGGGTTTTGGACTGTTTTTATTGACCTAATTCGTTGCCTATAAGTACCTAAAGCATACCACACAAATAGGGGTTGGACACTCTGCTCAGAAGCATATATTCAAGAACCAAAATTCCTTCAAGAAACTCAAACTCGGTTTCAGAGATTGGGAGTGTTTCAGAAGGGTTTAAGCATTGCTACATGTTCGTGGGATCATTCTGAAGCTACTTGGATACTTGCATAGCATCAACACCCCCAGATAATCCTCCAATTAGCCGAGGTACGTGGTTTTAAAGTTATGGTCGATTAGAGTAATTCATGTGCATCTATAGCAAATTGATTGAATATTTTGATTGTTCTTGATCCCCTTAACGTTTATGGGTGGTTTAATTTGAGTTTGTGTGTTTAAAACGTAAATCACCATTGTTAGACAAACTAGGGTTCTTGATCTCAATTTGGGGCCTTCTGTTTAGAGGTAAAATTAGGAACGATTAGAGGCACCATTGTGTTCGCATAGCATAGACGAAGAGAATAGGATAGGTGCGAAATGTTTATGTGCGCATATGTGTGATTCGCTATTTTCCAGGTTTGCTTGCTACAAAGAAAACCATGGCTATTTCGTAGCTATTTGTTCTGAAATTTGCAGGTCAAGTGGGGAAGATGATGGCGTGGCATCATCATATTGGTTGTTTTGAAAATTCGCGCGCGTTTCTGTTTAATGATTTGTTCATCTTATTTTATTTAATGAATGCGTTTCTTAAACGCGTGCTCCATTTGGTTGGGATGGTATTGAAGCGTTTACGTGGCTCTGGGGGTGTGGGTTCGATCCCTCACTCCCACATATATGTTTTTCTGAATTTCCAAACTCCTGATCCTACGCGCACACGTCCATAGGCCTCACCATACATCCTCCAAATCTGGCCATTAAATCACTACTCAGCCATATCCAACGTGCCCAGGATTAATCCCTATAACATGAACCCCCAAGTCTTCCATACCTAATCCTAATCCTAGTAAACTAAAAAATATTTTAATTAATATATTTGTTCTAATTATGTCTTTTTAATATATTTATTTATATAATAATAATTATTCTTATAAATAAGTTAATATATAATATTCATATTAAAAATACAATTTATTGTTCGTCCCGATTAAATCGATTAATCGCAATGGGCAATAATAATTTTAATTAAAATGTTTATTTAATTAAAATGTAATTAATCTTTATTTAGTTAAATGGTTTCAACTATTTTATTAGTTGCGATGATTAACTTATTTATTTTTCTCCTTTCAATTCATTGTTCTTTTTAATCGAATCAATCGATTACGAGGGATAATGGTACAAATTAAATCACAAAAATTCCTAAAAAATACTATTATTCATTATTAGTGATAATTGAATCAATCAATTAAAATTGGTAATGATACAACTACTAATATGTTAACTATGGTAATTGAATCAATCGATTATTGCGGTTAGTAGTACAAATTAAAATCAGGGTTGTACGCCCAAATCCTAAAAACACTCCCAAACAAACCTTTCAAATTCTTAACTCATCATAGGCTATTTCAAAAGCCTTTGAGACAAACTTTCAACCATATCAAATCAAATTCCAAATCCTAAGGGCGTACAATCCTTCCCCGAACTACGTTGACTCTGATCCTCCATAAGGAGTTATGTAGGCACTTGGCAACAAGGCGAGTCCCCTTCCCCATAAATCTCATTTTTTCCCGATTTGTTTTCCCTTAATTATTAACCCTTGAAAGCATAAACCTTACCTTAACACTCTTAGCCATAAAACTGTTAACCTTAGATTCAAAGCCATAGGAAAGGGTTGAGGGTGCCTAACACCTTCCCTCGACCTAAATATAGTATCTTACCCTGATCTCTTAACCGCGCGAGGTTTCCTATTCGCCTTGGTAGAATAGGTGGCGACTCTAATCTTTAATTTTCATGGCAGGTTGCTACAGCTGGAGACTCTGCTGGGGACTTATTTAATGGTAAATTACTATACTCCTATAGGTTTTGGCAGGGTTAGGTTTGTGGCAAACTATTCAGGGTTTGGCAAATTTTTGCCATTTTTAGGGTTTGTGCCTTTGTTTTCTTTTTATTATTTATTTGTCATTTTTAATTTGTTTATTTATTTTTGCCAAAATCTTTCTATCTGTTTATATATATTTATATTTAATTGTATAAATGTTATATTATATGCACTGCTGGGTTATTATATTGTTGTTAAAACCTAAGTGTGGGAGTTATCCTTGAGATCAGGGGGGACTTGAATCGCCCACGAGTCTCATTGATAACTTCACTCGGAGTGGGTTGAATATCCGGAAATGTCCAATACGAGGCTTGACCTTGTTAAGGGCAGGACTTGGTAGTCAGCTGATCTCTCCGAGAACCTACCCCAAAAAATTCGAACCTCATTGGATAAAATGAGTTGTTCTAAAATCCAAAGAGACAAAAAGTCTCGGAGGCTACGAACGACCCCATGAGACCCGTGTCTAGGACATACCAATGGAATGGGTAGGCTCCCTAAAGCCGCTACGTCGAACCTATGAACCTAGGGCCTATGTGATTATGTGCTATATATATATGTCGTTTATTATTTGTTTGTTATTTCTTTATTTTATTTTATTTTCCTTTTTCATTTTATCATGTATCATGTACATTCTTGCATCATGTCTTATTCAAAAAATAAGAGAGATAAAAAAAGAGATTTATTACATTTAATCCATAGGCATGGATAAAAACATAAACACTAATAAAGCATATCATCCATGGCATGCACATCATTTTCATGGCATTAAGAGAAGATTTCTCTTCTATCTCCAAAACAAGGGACCATTGGGAAGGATAACCTAACATCCCGACCGTTTTATCAAACCAGATTTCAGCAAAAGAAATCAATGGATCAGCTGGAACAAAATCAAGCCGCCCTTCGTGAGGAAGTGGATCAACTAAAGGTTAGTATGGAAGAGGTTAAAGGAGGTATGGCTCAGATGCTAGGATTCATGAAGGCCCTCCTAGATAAACAAGACAAGGCAAAAGAGGTCCAGTCTGGGGATACCCTGGTTCAGGATGAGATCCCTAACGACGAAACCCGCTGCTAGGATTTGTTCCAGGCTTTGGCCCGGCTAAGGACAGACCTCGAATTCGACCTGTCAGGAGAGCTATCCAATTCCAAGAGAAAGGAGAGACCTCTCAATAAGGATTTGTCCCCATTCCACAAACGAAAGGGACAACCCGCACAGTTCGCATTCCTGCTAACAATGTCCCTAAGGGTGATGATTACCTGGATCTACAATACGGAGTACATGAGGTGGACAACACAGACCAAGCACCTCAGACACAACAGTCTATTCCTAACTCTGGGGAAGACTCCAAGGACAGTGAACAAATCAAGGCACTAGAAGAGAGACTAAAAGTGGTAGAAGGATACGATGTCTTTGACGTGGATACCTTCGAAATGAGCTTGGTCTCAGACTTGACTATCCCACACAAATTCAAGATTCCCGACTTCGATAAATACAAAGGACTCACATGTCTTAGGAATCACTTGCGCATGTATGTGCGAAAAATGGCTGCTTATGCTCACGATCAAAAGCTGATGATACACTTCTTCCAAGATAGCTTAAGCAGAGCATCTGTTGACTGGTACATGCAATTGGAGAAATCCTATATCCGAAGTTGGAATGATCTTGCTAACACATTCTTGAAGCAGTACAAGTACAACCTGGATATGGCACCCAACCGGATGCAATTACAAAATATGTCACAGAAGAAGGATGAATCATTCAAGGAGTATGCCCAAAGGTGGAGGGAAATGGCTTCTCGAGTCCAACCTCCCTTGATGGAAAAAGAACTAGTGGACATATTTATGAGCACTTTGTAAGGACCGTACTACGACAAAATGGTCGGTAGCATATCTTCAGGGTTCTCGGACTTGGTAGTCATTGGTGAGAGAATTGAAAATGGAATCAAAAATGGGAAGATACAAGGGGCACCCTCAGGTTCCTATCACACAAAGAAGTCGTACGATGGAAAAAAGGAACCCAACACTGTGGGGGCAATCCTAGTTAATCAGACATCAGCACTACAACAGAAGGATCAGCAAAAGCAACAGGGTGGCCAACGCCCCTGGAGGTCCAAGCCAAAACGATCATTCACCCCGTTGTACCTGCCACTGTCTCAAGCTTTGCAACGTCTGCTCAGTCAGAACTTGGTAACTCTGCTACCTCCATACTCAGCTCCAGCTAACCCCGCTCGTGGGTACAAGCATCATGCTAGGTGCGCTTATCATTCAGATAGTCCTGGTCATGATACAGAGGATTGTGGGCCGTTGAAGCACAAGATCCAAGATTTAATTGAAGAAGGGCTCATTGAGTTCGAAGATCCTCGCAAGTCTAATGCCATAGGTGGCTAGAAGGAGGATACCTTAGATCATTAGTTTCGTTTTCATCCGCAATTTCTTTCCGTTTGTTTAAACATTGGTCTTACGACATATGTTATGTACTTTACAATAATCATTAATGCATTGCTTACGTTTGTCTTGATTTATTCCTAGTGTTCTCACTATATTTAAAACTGTGTTTTACTTGGTTTTCTTCTTTGTGATATTCAACTCTCGTTAAAGCCGTACACCTTTATAGGGAGAATGACGAAAACGATACCACAATTTCATACATTACGCTTTCGAACAGACCGTGTTGATGATGTACAGGCATTGTTTCAATTCCTAAATAATGGAGATATAAGGATGTTAATCCCTCGTCAACCCCTTTGAGCCTAAAGAAGTAGGGGTTTTCCTTCATATAAAATAAAACCTTTAATACATGACCTGGGGTAGGGTAGCTGCTCAGTTAACTTAATTATTCCAAACCGTTCCTTTGAACATAATCACCGATGGTTCCCCGTCATCATTAAGTCCGGCAGTCAATAGCCGCCAAGAAAAAGAAAGCAATGCAAGGGCCTGCTAAGTCAAAAACTATTAAGGAGACTTAGGCAAAATTGGGGCATCCCGCTGACTGTAGTTTTAAAATGAACAGTTCAGGCAAAAGTTAGGGATAACAAAGTCGAAAAGAGGTCACTACATACCCTCGACAAAAGAGAAATGTTACAAGAAAGGAGGATGACTGCCTTTGCAAATGAACCTTTGGTTTTTAAACCATCATAAACACCAGTATTCCCAAAGTCTTTTGGAGCATAAACGCATAGCTAACTGAGCATAGGACTGGAGAACATCACGAAGATGGGGATAGGTACAAATAAACTTTGAGCCACTGTCTTTTGTTTCTTAAAACCGTGAACCATGCCACGTTACAACCCTTAAAAGCCCTAACTGAAGCATGGTTAGTTCGAAAGCATACCGTTACCAAAAGGTATCCCGACTCCTTAACGTCTGCTATAACTCTTGAGTTGATATCACCTACTTACAAAAAAAAAGCTTTGTTTTACTCAAAAATGTTTTTTAGCTTTCAAGACATACATATGTATTCGCATCTTATGAATTTCATTACAAAGTACACTTGTCTATGTGGTTTCAAATGTTTAAACATCAGTGAGAAATTGCATAGGGCATGGCTAATGACTAAAAAAATCCTACCGACAGGCGAAATAGCTTTAAAAGCATATCAAGAAAAAAAGAGAAGAAACATCTCTTACGCATGACTGGGATGGCTAAGGTGTACACAGGGCATAACCAGTCATTATCCCATTTACATGGAACAATCTAATCAAGATCCATGGAATCTCTCAAAGACGCTGAATAGCCCATGGGGCAAATCCATTACCCGGGGGCACGTCGCAAAAGTCACTCAGTATCAGATGGAGTCAATACCACCCTCACATCCTTTCCAGGAACCTTTATAGGACATCTCTCCATCTGTCCATGTAGTCTTCTTTAAGACATGTTCTTACCCTTTCTAGGAGCCTTTTTCAGATAGTCTTTTAAAGACATATCTCCTCATCCTTTCTACGAGCCTTTCTAGGTATCTCTCTTCATTTTCAGGAATCTTTTCAGATAGTCTTCTCTAAGACATATTCCTTTCTAAGTAATCTTCTTTAAGATACTCGTCGATCTTTTCAGTTAGTTTTTTTAAGACATATTCAAACTTCTCTTATGCATCCAAAAACCTTGTCAAAATTTTGTTTAAAAGAATAGAGTCTTCTCTAGGACGGTCTATCATCCTTTCTAGGGTAATCTTCTTCAAGATGTCTTTTCCTAAGTTTTGTTTAAAACGCCACATTCCTTAAAACTGCCTTTATCCTCTATAGGAATCTTTTTGACCCTCTTCACAAACATGTCCCTTTGAGCTTTATTTAAAGCACAGTCTTGTTTAAGACAATTTCCCATTCCTTCCAAGGACCTCTTCAGGTAATCTTATAGAAAATATCATCTCATTCTAAGTACTCAGCAAATCACTGTCCGTCGGATGCGACCGAAACGCATGGCTAATTCTGAAAGGCATCTACTTCACATTCAAATCAACACTTAGCATCAAGGAGACCTCGAAATTGGTTTAATCAAAGGCGGTCATTTCTGATAAAGACTCTTGAATGGGGAAACCACGTCCAGAGGGTTTTCCTAAAACAGGGGCATACAATCAAGGATCCTATTGAATAGGGGCATATTTTTCAAGAATTCGAATACGGGGGCAGTGCATATTAGGTTTGTGGCAGGACATGGTAATACTCGAATTCCCTCTAAAGATCCCTCCTTCAGATTAAGGGGCACGTCTCTCAAAATTTCTGATATTGGGGAAATCACACTAGTATCATACAAGGAGCATTGTTGCGTAATTGGTCTTCCCACGCCTGTACTATTTACGTCCCGCAATGTGGGATCGTCATACATACATAATTCTCATTTATTTTGAGAATCTCATTACATGACACATGCATCATGACAATCCAGAAGCGATCAAAGAATTTCTTACCGTTCCAGGTAGTCTTGTCCAAAACGATTATCAACCTTCCCAAGCAGTCTTGTGTAAGACGTATCCTAACCTTCCCAAGCAGTCTTGTGTAAGACGTATCCTAACCTTTCTAGGAAGTCTTGTGTAAGACGTATCCTAACCTTTCTAGGCAGTCTTGTGTAAGACGTATCCTAACCTTCCCAAGCAGTCTTGTGTAAGATGTATCCTAACCTTTCTAGGCAGTCTTGTGTAAGACGTATCCTAACCTTCCCAGGCAGTCTTGTGTAAGACGTATCCTTACCTTCCCAAGCAGTCTTGTGTAAGACGTATCCTAACCTTCCCAAGCAGTCTTGTGTAAGACGTATCCTAACCTTTCTAGGCAGTCTTGTGTAAGACGTATCCTAACCTTCCCAAGCAGTCTTGTGTAAGACGTATCCTAACCTTCCCAAGCAGTCTTGTGTTAGACGTATCCTAACCTTTCTAGGCAGTCTTGTGTAAGACGTATCCTAACCTTCCCAAGCAGTCTTGTGTAAGACGTATCCTAACCTTTCTAGGCAGTCTTGTGTAAGATGTATCCTAACCTTTCTAGGCAATCTTGTTTAAGACGTATCCTATCCTTTCTAGGTAGTCTTGTTTA
The DNA here is from genome assembly GCF_029867415.1 of Vicia villosa. Lineage (NCBI taxonomy): Eukaryota > Viridiplantae > Streptophyta > Magnoliopsida > Fabales > Fabaceae > Vicia > Vicia villosa. The sequence continues at coordinate 27,182,867 of NC_081181.1, forward strand.
AGACGTTCCATAACCTTTATAGGAACCTTTCTAGGTAGTTTTGTTTAAGACATCTCATATCCTTTATAGGAACCTTTCTAGGTAGTTTTGTTAAAAAAAAAACGTGTCGTGTCCTTTCTAGGAGCCTTTCTAGGTAAGTCTTATTTAAGGTATCCCATATCCTGTCTAAGAACCTTTCCAGGTGAGTCTTGTGTAAGATGTATCACATCCTTTCCAAAAACTTTTCTAGGTTAGTCGTGTTTAGGACATATTATACCTTTCAAGGTAATCTTCTTAAAACATGTATCCAATCCCTCCTCATCCTTTCCAGGAGCCTTTATAGGTTAGTCTTGTTTGAGACATATCCAAGTTAACCTTATAGTCTTATTTAAGGCGTATCGTATCATTCCCGGGAACTTTTCTAGGTTAGTCTTGTTTAAGACGTACCATAACCTGTCTATGTAGTCTTGTTTAAGACGTTTCATATCCTTTATAGGAACCTGTCTAGGTAGTCTTGTTTAAGACATTCCATATCCGTTCTAAAAAAAAAAAACCTCTCCAGGTGAATCTTGTTTAAGACACATCTCAGCCTATTTAGGTCAGTCTTGTTTGAGACACATCATGTCTTCCTAGGTAGCCTTCTTAAAATATTTATCCAATCTTTTCTAAGACATACCTAGTTCTTTTAAAGAACTCCTTAGTTAGTCTTCTCCAAGACATTCTTCCTAAGCTTTGTTCAAAGCCCAAGCTTCTTCGCATCAGCCTTTGATATACCCTATTCAGGAACTTCTTCAGGTATTCTTATGTAAGACATTACTTCATATCTCCTCAGATACAATCGATATGAAGAACATATGCTTTAAACAAGCATTTGGTCAAATAACTGGATGGCATCTTTAAGCCCATCTCAAAAAAAACGGTTTCCTACACCGGCAATCGCAAATTTCTGGGTATTCTAGTGTTCAATCCTCTTCCACCATCATATCACAATGGGCGAACAAGCCAATCTACCTCTTCAGGTTTAAGAAGATTGAACAGGGGCAGATGTCATACGCCAAAATTTGCCTTCCATATTCCAATCACAATGATTCAAAGTTCAAGAGATTCATCCAGTCATTCTCCTGAGAAAGAGTCTCCTGAAGCTAGGGTTTGGTACTCTCCTGAAGGAATTAGCAAAACAAGGTCTCTAATGAAGTTCTCCATGACCCATCATGATCCAAGATATCTCTATGGCAAAGATCAAGACCCAACTCCAAAAGTTACCTGCTCAAACAAACTCCAAGATTCACAGTCAACTGATTAAACCTAAAAGTCAACCACAATCAAAGCATGGTCTAAACCTCTGATCTTTGGTCAAACATAAAGTATAGGAGTATATATCCATAATTTGATCAAGTTTGATCAAGATTTATCAATAGAAACTCAGAAATGAACAAATGCAAAAAGGTTCAAATTAGGGTTTCTTTAGGAGAAAGTCAACTCAACTTTGACTGGCCATAACTTTCACATGGAACATCAAAAATTCCCCACTCAAAGCCTATTTGGAAGAAAATTGGATTCTCTACAACTTTGTCTCTCACAAGCCAAGGCTAGAAATGCTTCATTTAGGAGATATGAAACAAAAGATTACAGGTCCTTTTCAAACATCATTCAAAAGTAGTTTTTTGTCAAAGAGGATATGATCAAGATAAAAGCTCCAAATGAAAAATATGTTCCAAAGTGGCTTATAGAGGACCTCTTGAGGTTTCCAAAAAGTCCTAGAATTCTCTCATAGCTTAAAAATTGAGTGAGATATGCTTGGTCAAAGTTGAGTAATTTCGGAGGACAAAATGTGAAATAAAGGAGGTTCAAATTGGATTTTTTGCAAGTGGGCCTATCTTTTTATGACTTAATCTTGGTCCACAAGTTATATATGCTATCCAAACCATATGCCACGAAATTATAAATTTTATACAATTTTATTACATTTAAAAATTGATTCAAAGTGATATATTTGGAAGAAAAATAAAAGATTGGACTAAGGAAATTATAATAGCCAATTTCAATCACATTTATGACAAAATTGTAATATATTTTCGTGGTGAATTGATTGAGAAAGGATTAATAGAAGATTTGGCAAATATAGAAAGTTTCTATTCAAGATTTGAAACAATTTTCTCAAATTTGCAAGATTGGATTCAAAGGGGTTTTGGACTATTTTTATTGACCTAATTCGTTGCCTATAAGTACCTAAAGCATACCACACAAATAGGGGTTGGACACTCTGCTCAGAAGCATATATTCAAGAACCAAAATTCCTTCAAGAAACTCAAACTCGGGTTCAGAGATTGGGAGTGTTTTAGAAGGGTTTAAGCATTGCTACATGTTCGTGGGATCATTCTGAAGCTACTTGGATACTTGCATAGCATCAACACCCCCAAATAACCCTCCAATTAGCCGAGGTACGTGGTTTTAAAGTTATGGTCGATTAGAGTAATTCATGTGCATCTATAGCAAATTGATTGAATATTTTAATTGTTCTTGATCCCCTTAACGTTTCTGGGTGGTTTAATTTGAGTTTGTGTGTTTAAAACGTAAATCACCATTGTTAGACAAACTAGGGTTCTTGATCTCAATTTGGGGCTTTCTGTTTAGAGGTAAAATTAGGAACGATTAGAGGCACCATTGTGTTCGCATAGCATAGACGAAGAGAATAGGATAGGTGCGAAATGTTTATGTGCGCATATGTGTGATTCGCTATTTTCCAGGTTTGCTTGCTACAAAGAAAACCATAGCTATTTCGTAGCTATTTGTTCTAAAATTTGCAGGTCAAGTGGGGAAGATGATGGCGTGGCATCATCATATTGGTTGTTTTGAGAATTCGCGCGCGTTTCTGTTTAATGATTTGTTCATCTTATTTTATTTAATGAATGTGTTTCTTAAACGCGTGCTCCATTTGGTTGGGGTGGTATTGAAGCGTTTACATGGCTCTGGGGTGTGGGTTCGATCCCTCACTCCCACATATATTTTTTTCTGAATCAATCGATTATTGCGGTTAGTAGTACAAATTAAAATCAGGGTTGTACGCCCAAATCCTAAAAACACTCCCAAACAAACCTTTCAAATTCTTAACTCATCCTAGGCTATTTCAAAAGCCTTTGAGATAAACTTTCAACCATATCAAATCAAATTCCAAATCCTAAGAGCGTACAACCCTTCCCCGAACTACATTGACTCTGATCCTCCATTAGGAGGTATGTAGGCACTTGGCTGAAGGATACAAAAACACTTAGAAAGGGGGGGGGGGTTGAATAAGTGTAGTTTCAAAACTCGTAAGATAAAAATAATTTGCACAAGTATTTTTATCCTGGTTCGTTGTTAACTAAACTACTCCAGTCCACCCTATACAAGGTGATTTACCTCAACTGAGGATTTAATCCACTAATCACACGAGATTACAATGGTTTTCCACTTAGACAACTTCTAAGTCTTCTAGAGTCTTCTGATCACAACTTGATCACTCTAGGAACAACTGCTTAGAGACCTTCTAAGACTTCTCTAGAGTATACTGATCACAACCCGATCACTCTAGTCCTTTACAATTTAATGTAAACAAATTCTAAGAGTATTACAATTGCTTCTTAAAAGCGATAATCACAAACTGTGATATTTCTCTTACAGATTTAAGCTTAGACTCACTAAAGTATTACAACAGCAATGTAGTGAGCTTTGATGAAGATGAAGTTTCTGAGCTTTGAGTTGAACAGCGTTTCAGCAAGTTAATATTCACAGAAATTGTTAAGAATTGGGAACCTTGCTTCTCATCAGAACTTCATTTATATAGGCGTTTGAGAAGATGACCGTTGAGAGCATTTAATGCTTTGCGTATTCCGTACAGCATTGCATTTAATGTTTCACTTTTTTTTGAACTACCTCGAGCCTTGCTTTTGCTGTGACTACTGACATTGCCTTTAATAGCTTCTAACGTTCCTTTTATCAGTCAGCGTAGCTTGCCATCTAGTACTTGATTCTGATTTGTTCTTTGTAAATACTACGTTGAATATCATCAGAGTACAAACAGCTTGGTGCAGAGCATCTTCTGATCCTTTGATCTTGATATGCTTCTAAGCGTGATTCCATGACTTCAGTGCTTCTGCTTCTGAACTCAAGTTCTTCTGATGCTTCTAATAGACCATGTTCTGATTCTGCTTGACCATCTTCTTATGTCTTGCCAGACCATGTGCTGAAGTTGCATACTGAACCTTCTGAGTCAAAGCTTCTTAGCGCTGATTTGTGCATACTCTTTATATATTTCCTGAAAAGGAAATTGCATAGGATTAGAGTACCACATTATCTTGAGCAAAATTCATATACATTGTTATCATCAAAACTAAGATTATTGATCAGAACAATTCTTGTTCTAACAATCTCCCCCTTTTTGATTATGACAAAAACATATATAAATGATATGAATTTGCGATCAGAATAACAGACGGCTAAAGACAATACACAGCTAAATCATAAGCATGTGAATATGTCTCCCCCTGAGATTAACAATCTCCCCCTGAGATGAATAATCTCCCCCTGAAATTAATACTAGAAGAATATTATAAATAAAAGACTTTCCTGAGTATTTCTGTAGAGACGTTCACATATGCTTGAACTTTAGAACATTCACTGCTTCTGATTTCTGCTTCCATAGGACGGCTTCAGAATATTGAATTTCTTTAGATCCTCAGAACATTCACAGCTTTTGATTTCTGCTTCCATCGGACAACTTCAGAACTTGAATTTCTTTGATCCTCAGAACATTCACAGCTTCTGATTTCTGCTTCCATCAAACAGCTTCAGAACTTGAATTTCTTTGATCCTCAGAACATTCACAGCTTCTGATTTCTGCTTCCATCGGACAGCTTCAGAACTTGAATTTCTTCGATCCTCAGAACATTCACAGCTTCTGATTTCTGCTTCCAACGGACAGCTTCAGAACTTGAATTTCTTCTTACATCACTTCATGCTAGATTGTATCAGAACATTGTTGAATGTACCAGAGCATCATCAGAGCATTTCTACATCCTGAAATGTTACAGAACAAAACTAAACGACAAAAGTCAGCATGAATGAATCAGAACATAAAATATGTTTCAGAATACATAATATGTATCAGAGCCATATAAGCCATATAGAATGTATCAGAACATATTCTATCATCAGAATATCTGAACATTCTTCCTTCTTGCTTCTGATTCTGAAGCTTCATAGCACTCAGCTTGCTTCAAGAATCCAAGAACTTGATTCATCTTGTTGCTTATTGATCTTGAATCTTCAATTCCTGCAACAACACAACTTAGAAACATATGAAGCTTGCAGCTTCTGTTAGAAATGTGGGGGCTTTCTTCCCAGCAACTGCTAATATAAATCAAATCATTTATCACTATTTCTCCCCCTTTTTGTCATAACATCAAAAAGAGTGTAAAAGATTCAGATGTAAGCATTCGACAAAGGAAAGAAAAACAAATAATCATTGATAAAACAAGCAGAAGTACAAGAGTTATGCAGAATAAGCTTTTCATTGATTAACCAAACAGAGTTACAGAAGATGTATGCTGATACACAAGTGCAACAAGCAAAGAAAACTACAAGGACACAAAGACTACAACCCTAGCCTAGTCCTAATCTAAGCCAGTATATCATGAATCCCAGCGTTGTTCTTGCTCTAGCTTGGTCATCAAATCTTGAAACTCTGCATGCCTGAGCAGCTCCCAGGGAAAGAAGTAAATGAATGCAAAGGAGGAACTGAGAACAGTTCACCAGGAGAGAGCGTATTCTCAGATGGGCTTTCCCTTAACATAGAAGTTAAGTCCTTATGGAACCTAACTTCATCCAATATCTCAAGAAAGTCTTCTTCCTTTGGACAAATGTTGATAACAGCATCAAAGAAAAGATCTTACTTGAGAAAAACTTGGAATGCCATCCCGAGATATGTTTCTCATCTTGTAACCGATTAACCCTTCCATCCGTTCTATTCAAATAGATCAGCCACTTTTGAGACTTAGTTTCTTCAACTGGTTTAAAGATTTGATGAAGGGAACTAGGCGAAGGATTCATGATGAACGCTAGATCGATGAAGAATGAACTAGGGTTTACGCAAAAGATATTCATAGAAAGGTGAGAGAAAGAGAGAGAGAGCACAAAGATTGATTGAAGAATGCAAAGAAATGGAGAAAGAAATAGAGGGAATGTGGGGAAGGAAACGTTCTAGGGAAGGGAAACGTTTGACGGATATAGAAACGAAAAAGAAAATAAAAGAAATGATGAATGGCATTTAATGTTACGTGACAAGAGGAGAGAGAAACTATGACAAATGAAGTGATAGAATAGTTACCTAGGAAAGGCGCCTCCTCAACTGCATGCACGTTTGTCCAAATAGGGTAGACACGTGTTACTATCTGGAAAGCTAGATACAGCTGTTTTACTTTAAAAGATATTCTGAATCAACTTAGACAATAAAACGTTAGTAATAAACGAGTCACTACTTCTAATTGATTTAAAAACAGAACCTCTTATAAAAGATTAATCCATTCTCATTTCAGAAGATAGCCATACATAAGATTTTCTCATCTTCTCATTCTGGGCAAAGATCCATACTGATATTCTTCAGAATGAATTTAAACCTATCTTCAGCCAGGGGTTTTGTAAAGATATCAGCCCACTGATGGTCTGTATCCACAAAGTTTAAAGATAAAACACCCTTCTAAACATAGTCCCTTATGAAATGATGTTTAATCTCAATGTGTTTAGCTTTTGAATGTAAGATAGGATTCTTAGATAAACATATAGCAGAAGTATTATCACAGAAGATAGGAATGTTACTCTTAAATATTTGATAATCTTCTAACTGACTTTTCATCCAGAGCATTTGTGTGCTACAACCAGCAGCAGCAACATATTCTGCTTCTGTTGTTCAAAGAGCAATGGTTGCTTGCTTCTTGCTGTACCAAGAGATTAGATGACTTCCAAGAAATTGACAACTTCCAGAAGTACTTTTCCTCTCAATTCTATCTCCAGCATAGTCAGCATCACAGAATCCTACTAAGTTGTATTCTTCAGATATTCTGTAGACTAAACCAACATTAGTAGTACCTTTCAAATACCTTAGAATTCTCTTAACAGCAGTTAAGTGAGATTCTCTAGGATCTGATTGGAATCTAGCACACAAACAAACACTGAACAGAATGTCAGGTCTAGAAGCAGTTAAATATAGAAGAGATCCAATCATACCTCTGTACAACTTCTGATCTACCTTCTTACTAACCTCATCCTTACCTAGTATGCATGTTGGATGCATAGGAGTTTTGGCTTCTTTGCAGTCAGAAAGATTAAACTTCTTCAGAAGTTCTTTCACATACTTGGTTTGATGAACATACGTTCCTTCTGATGTTTGATTGATTTGAATCCCAAGGAAATACTTGAGTTCACCCATCATGCTCATCTCAAACTCAGCCTGCATAGACTCAGCAAACTCCTTTCCAAGTGTAGCATTAGATGTTCCAAAGATGATATCATCAACATATATTTGACAAATTAAAATATCCTTTTTAAATGTTTTACAGAAGAGAGTAGTGTCCACTTTTCCTCTAGTGAAACCATTTTCCAGAAGGAAAGAACTCAAACGTTCATACCAAGCTCTAGGAGCTTGTTTCAATCCGTATAATGATTTCTTTAATTTAAAAACATGATTTGGAGACATGGAGTCTTCAAAGCCAGGAGGTTGATGGACATAAACTTCTTCATCTATGTAACCATTTAAGAAGGCACTCTTAACATCCATCTGATAAAGAGTGATGTTGTGTTGAGTGGCAAAAGAAATTAATAGACGAATAGATTCTAACCTGGCCACTGGTGCAAAGGTTTCTGTATAGTCAATCCCTTCTTGCTGACTATAACCCTGAGCCACCAGTCTGGCTTTGTTTCTTACCACTTCACCTTTCTCACTCAGCTTGTTTCTGAAAACCCATTTTGTTCCTATAATATTGAATCCTTTAGGTCTTGGAACAAGATCCCAAACATCATTCCTTGTAAAGTGATTTAACTCTTCTTGCATGGCAATTATCCAGTCTGTATCTTCTAGAGCTTTATCAACAGAAGTTGGCTCGATCAGAGAAACCAGACCTAATTGACATTCAACATTGTTCTTGAGGAATGCTCTTGTTCTGATAGGATCATCTTTCTTTCCAATAATTACATCTTCTGAGTGAGCAGATGTGAGTCTAGATGATCTTCTGATAGTTGGTTCTTCAGAAATTCTCAGATTTTCCAAGGATGCAGCAACTTGATCTTCTGATTCTTTGCTGCTTTGGTTTTCAGCTTCTGAAACTTTTCTTCTTGGTTCTTCAACTTCTGAGATATCAATATCAAGATCTGCAAAATTTTCAAACTGCTTTGGCTTTTCAAGACCAAGCTTATCATCAAACCTGATATTGATTGATTCTTCTACAACCAATGTTTCAGTATTGTATACTCTGTAGCCTTTAGAGCGTTCAGAATATCCAAGAAGGAAACACTTTTGTGCCTTAGAATCAAACTTACCAAGATGATCTTTAGTGTTTAGAATAAAACAAACACATCCAAAAGGATGAAAATATGAAATGTTGGGCTTTCTGTTCTTCCACAATTCATAAGGAGTCTTATTTAGAATAGGTCTTATAGAGGATCTATTCTGAATATAACATGCAGTGTTTATTGCTTCTGCCCAGAAGTGCTTAGCCATATTGGTTTTGTTGATCATGGTTCTGGCCATTTCTTGTAGAGTCCTATTCTTTCGTTCTACAACTCCATTTTGTTGTGGAGTTCTAGGACAAGAGAAATCATGGGCAATACCATTTTCTTTGAAGAACTCCTCAAAGAATTTGTTCTCAAATTCACCACCATGATCACTTCTGACCTTTATGATTTTACACTCCTTCTCAGTTTGGATCTGAGTGCAGAATTCAAAGAACACTAAATGAGACTCATCCTTGTGTTTCAAGAACTTTACCCATGTCCAGCGGCTATAATCATCAACGATGACTAATCCATATTTCTTCCCTTTGACAGATGCTGTTTTGACTGGGCCAAACAGATCAATGTGCAAAAGTTCTAACGGCCTTGAGGAAGAGACAACATTCTTAGACTTGAATGCAGGTTTGGAGAACTTGCCCTTCTGACATGCTTCACAAAGAGCATCTGATTTGTATTTCAGATTAGGGAGTCCTCTGACAAGATTTAGTTTGTTAATCTGAGAAATCTTTCTCAAACTAGCATGTCCTAATCTTCTGTGCCAGACCCATTGCTCTTCAGAAACAGAATGATAGTTTATGTTCTGAGTTCCATGATATTTCTTAGGTTTTCTCACATGCTTCTTGGTGTGTGTTATGTGAAAGATTTGAGCATGTGATGTGTGCCTAATATCATGGGAGTGGCCAAATTTAAATTGGTTATACAGAGGCTTGTATGATATTTTCATATCATCCACAGATTCAAGCTTGTATGAGATTTCACCCTCATAACCAATGCCAGCTCTTTTGTTTCCTGACACAGCATATATCATAGAAGCAAGTTGACTTCTGCCAATACTTCTAGATAAAAACTTTCTGAAACTTAAGTCATATTCTTTCACAATATTGTTCAGACTTGGAGTAGATTTTTCAGAGACAGATGGAGATCCAGTATTTTTGGATAAATTTAAAACTTTTTCCTTTAGTTTAGAATTCTCCACTTCAAGCTTCTTAGTTTCAAATTCAAATAGCTTTTTCAGCTTCTTGTATTTGATACTAATCTGAGACTTGAGTTCCAGAAGTTCTGTTAGACTGGAAACTAACTCTTCTCTAGATAGTTCAAAAAATACCTCTTCAGAATCTGATTCTGATGTAGATTCTGATCCCTCATCCATTGTGGCCATTAGTGCCAGATTTTCCTGCTCATCTTCAGAGTCTGATTCTGATTCTGAATCATCCCACGTTGCCATAAGACCTTTCTTCTTATGAAATTTCTTCTTGGGATTTTCCTTCTGAAGTTTTGGGCACTCACTTTTGAAGTGTCCTGGCTCATTGCACTCATAGCACACAACCTTTTTCTTGTCATATCTTCTGCCTCCAGAAGATTCTCCTCTTTCAGGCTTCTTTGAGCTTTTGAAGCTCCTGAACTTCCTTTGCTTGCTTTTCCAGAGTTGATTGACTCTTCTGGAAATCATGGACAGTTCATCTTCTTCTTCTTCTTCTTCTGATTCTTCAGAATCTTCTTCTTCAGCCTAAAAAGCGTTAGTGCATTTTTTAAAATTAGATTTTAATGCAACAGACTTACCTTTCTTCTGAGGTTCATTTGCGTCAAGTTCAATCTCATGACTCCTCAGGGCACTGATCAGCTCTTCCAAAGAAACTTCATTCAGATTCTTCGCAATCTTGAATGCAGTTACCATTGGGCCCCATCTTCTGGGCAAGCTTCTGATGATCTTCTTTGCATGATCAGCTTTTGTGTAGCCTTTGTTCAGAACTCTTAACCCAGCAGTCAGAGTTTGAAATCTTGAAAACATCTTCTCAATGTCTTCATCATCCTCCATCTTGAAGGCTTCGTACTTCTGGATTAGTGCAAGAGCTTTGGTCTCCTTGACTTGAGCATTTCCTTCATGAGTCATTTTCAAGGACTCATATATGTCATGAGCCGTTTCCCTGTTAGATATCTTCTCATACTCAGCATGAGAGATATCATTCAGCAAAACAGTCCTGCATTTGTGATGATTTTTGAAATCTTTCTTTTGATCATCAGTCATTTCACTTCTCGTGAGCCTTACACCAGTAGTTTTAATAGGATGTTTGTAACCATCCAACAAAAGATCCCATAGATCAGCATCCAGACCAAGAAAGTAACTTTCCAATTTATCTTTCCAATATTCAAAGTTTTCACCATCGAATATTGGTGGTCTAGTGTAACCATTGTTACCATTACCATTGTATTGCTCAGCAAAGCAAGATGTAGGTGTAGATGTATTTGTTGGAATTTCACCAGCCATCTTTTACTGAAGCGTTTTTCTCTTCCTGAATCTTTTCTAAACACGGTTAAGTGCTTGCACCTTAGAACCGGCGCTCTGATGCCAATTGAAGGATAGAAAAACACTTAGAAAGGGGGGGTTTGAATAAGTGTAGTTTCAAAACTCGTAAGATAAAAATAATTTGCACAAGTATTTTTATCCTGGTTCGTTGTTAACTAAACTACTCCAGTCCACCCTATACAAGGTGATTTACCTCAACTGAGGATTTAATCCACTAATCACACGAGATTACAATGGTTTTCCACTTAGACAACTTCTAAGTCTTCTAGAGTCATCTGATCACAACTTGATCACTCTAGGAACAACTGCTTAGAGACCTTCTAATACTTCTCTAGAGTATACTGATCACAACCCGATCACTCTAGTCCTTTACAATTTAATGTAAACAAATTCTAAGAGTATTACAATTGCTTCTTAAAAGCGATAATCACAAACTGTGATATTTCTCTTACAGATTTAACCTTAGACTCACTAAAGTATTACAACAGCAATGTAGTGAGCTTTGATGAAGATGAAGTTTCTGAGCTTTGAGTTGAACAGCGTTTCAGCAAGTTAATATTCACAGAAATTGTTAAAGAATTGGGAACCTTGCTTCTCATCAGAACTTCATTTATATAGGCGTTTGAGAAGATGACCGTTGGGAGCATTTAATTCTTTGCGTATTCCGTACAGCATTGCATTTAATGTTTCACTGTTTTGTCAACTACCTCGAGCCTTGCTTTTGCTGTGACTACTGACATTGCCTTTAATAGCTTCTAACGTTCCTTTTGTCAGTCAGCGTAGCTTGCCATCTAGTACTTGATTCTGATTTGTTCTTTGTAAATACTACGTTGAATATCATCAGAGTACAAACAGCTTGGTGCAGAGCATCTTCTGATCCTTTGAACTTGATATGCTTCTGAGTGTGATTCCATGACTTCAGTGCTTCTGCTTCTGAACTCAAGTTCTTCTGATGCTTCTAATAGACCATGTTCTGATTCTGCTTGACCATCTTCTGATGTCTTGCCAGACCATGTGCTGAAGTTGCATACTGAACCTTCTGAGTCAAAGCTTCTTAGCGCTGATTTGTGCATACTCTTTATATATTTCCTGAAAAGGAAATTGCATAGGATTAGAGTACCACATTATCTTGAGCAAAATTCATATACATTGTTATCATCAAAACTAAGATTATTGATCAGAACAATTCTTGTTCTAACATTGGCAACAAGGCGGGTCCCCTTCCCCATAAATCTCATTTTTTTCCCGATTTGTTTTCCCTTAATTATTAACCCTTGAAAGCATAAACCTTACCTTAACACTCTTAGCCATAAAACTGTTAACCTTAGATTCAAAGCCATAGGAAAGGGTTGAGGGTGCCTAACACCTTCCCTCGACCTGAATATAGTATCTTACCCTGATCTCTTAACCGCGCGAGGTTTCCTATTCGCCTTGGTAGAATAGGTGGCGACTCTAATCTTTAATTTTTAGGGAAGGTTGCTACAACACTCCATGAGTATATGAACTTCCATCAGTACAGAAAAGGCAAAGGCAAAGACAAAGCATTTCAGAAGATTTGATTTTGGGAGATAAAGTTGAACTTGTCAGAACAAGATCCACTTCCAAACAATATGAAGAAAATTTTCTAGGATTGTTGTCTGTGATAGAACCAACCTCTTGTGAAGAAGCACTTTTGGATAATGAATGGATTTTGGCAAAGCAAGAAGACCTAAATTAATTCTCTAGAAATTATGTTTGGGATCTGGTCTCTAAGCCCAAAGGAACTCATGTTATTGGAACAAAGTGGGTATTCGGAAACAAACTGAATGAGAAAGGTGAAGTCGTCAGAAACAAAACACGATTGGTTGCACAAGGTTATAGTTAACAAGCAGGTATTGACTATAATGAAACCATTGCTCCTAAAGCCAGGTTAGAATCTATTCGTCGTCTAATCTCATTTTCTCTCAATATTAATATTATTTTATATCAAATGCACGTCAAAAGTGCATTTATGAATGGGTACATTTTTTAAGAAGTATATGTACACCAACCTCCTGGATTTGAAAGTAACAAGTTTCCATAACATGTTTTGCATCTTAAGAAATTACTTTATGGTCTAAAGCAAGCTCCCAGAGCTTGGTATGATAAATTAAGTGTGTTTCTTTTAGAAAATGATTTTTTAAGAGGCAATGTGGATATTACTCTCTTTTGTAAAAACTTCGAGAACGATCTTATGATATGCCAAATATATGTTGATGGTATTATTTTTGGTTCAGCTAATCCTTTTGTGTGCCAAGAATTTTCTAAGCTAATGCAAGCTGAATTTGAAATGAGCTTGATTCAAGAGTTAAAATACTTCTGAAGAAATTTGATATGAGAGATAGCAAACCAGCAAAGGCTCTTATGCATCCTACATACATTCTTGAGAAAGACGAGGTAAGTGCAAAGTTTGTTAAAAGCTCTATCGTGGTATGATAGGCTCTCTTGTGTATCTGGAGGCTTCTCGTCCATATATTTTGTTTAGCGTATGTCTTTTTGCTCGCTTTCAATCATATCCAAGGGAAACTCACTTAACATTTGTTAAGAGAATCCTAAGGTATTTGGAAGGTGTCATACCCCAATTTTTGACCCTAAGATCATATATCATTCATATCCCAATCATTAATCAAGAGCTTCACTTGGAAGTTTTGTTTGTGGTGTTGCACTCACCTCATCAATAAGAGGGACCATCAAGCACCAATGATTGTTTATCTTGTATGCATATTATACTAACCCAAATACCAAAAATATTGCTTTGTTTCTTTGTATGCTTTTGTTTTGTAGGTACTAAGCCAAGACATCCATAAGCAAGGCATTTTCCACATTTTTGACAGCATGAAATCGATTTCCCTCTTGGGTAAATCGATTTCCCTACAGCAATTTTCAGCAAAATCACATTCTGGACAGCATGAAATCGATTTCCCTCCTGGGTAAATCGATCTCCCTAGTGTATTTTTCGCCAAATTCTCTTCTGGAACAGAGTGAAATCAATTTCACTCCTGGGGAAATCGATTTCCTTGGGGCGAAATTCAAAAAAAAATAGAGAGGGAAGCTTGATTTGATTTTGGTACCTATTTTCTTTGACCATTTTTGTCATTTTACCAATTTGCCACCTCACCAAAGTTAATTCCCTTCATTAATTCCATTTTAACCTCATTTTACCATTTAAACACCAATTAAACACAAGATTAATTACCAAATGCCAAATGACCAAATTGCCACTACTCTTGCTCTCATCCTATAAATAGAGGTCTCTACACTCTCATTTCTCAATCTTGGAGAGCCAAAAAAATGCTTGCAAATTCATTTCTCACCCTTTCCAAAACCCTCACCCAAAGTTCACTCTTTCCTTTGTTTGTTCATCTCCAATTTTGAAGGATCTACACACTTTGTGCTTGTTCTTGAAGCTACTCCAAGATTTTTGTTCAAGAAGTGGTAATTTGCTAAATCCATGATGTAGATCTTTGTTGTTTTGGTTTAATGCATCTTAGATGCTACATTGTTGATATTTGCTGGTTTTGTGATGGAAATTTTGTGCTCAAGTTGATGTGTGACCATAAGGTGTTTGTATATTTGTTCAAATCAAGTTTCATGCCTTTAAATGATGTTTTTGCTGAAATTTGCACTGGTGAAATCGATTTCCTTAAGGCTGAAATCGATTTCATGTTGTACGTAACTTTTTTTTTTTTAAAACTGCAATATGGAAATCGATTTCCCCCTGCATGAAATCGATTTCCTGCTGGCAGAATGTGGTTTTTTTCCTTTTTCTCAACAGGTTTTGGTATCTCTTCTTCTTATACTTCCTTGATTATGTGCTTGTGTAATTTTCATTGTTCTCTTTTATTTCTTGCGATCAATGAAGGTCTTAACATCTTGAGAATTCTATGGATTCTTGATGAAGACTAGATCATGTTATCTTTTCATCATTTTTCTTCTTATTTCTTATTGTCATCTTATATTCTTTTGATCAATGAAAGTCTTAATATCTTGAGAATTCTATGGATTCTTGATAAAGACTACATCAATTTATGTTTTCATTCTTATTTTCATCTTATTTTCATCTTATTTTCTTTTGATCGATGAAAGTCTTGACATCTTGAGAATTCTATGGATTCTTGATAGAGACTAGATCATTTCTTCTTCTTATTTCTTAGATTGATGATTTTGATACATGGAGAATCCTCCTACATTTGTCCTGACTCGATAAAAAGATCAAATATGGAAGAGAATTGTATGCGGTTGATTTAAGACTTATGGAGGTTTATCGTGTAGTCGCTATGATTTTATCAAGCTTCTGATAAATCTCCATTGAATTTAAATCCGAGAACATCTTTCACTCACCATCGATCTTTCTTACTAACTTTGATAACATACTTGACAAGTTTCAAGATGGTTATCTTTAACATCTAACAACTAATTTAATTTCCGCAATTTATTATATTGCTCTTTATATTTTGCTTTATGCTTTATCATTTCATCATATTTACATTCCGCTATTTTTTCTTTGTCCATTTGGACGTATTGTTTATGTTTCCGCTATTTTCTCTTTGTCCACTTGGACCATACTTTACTTTTATGCTAAAACATTAATAAGCAACAAAAATCTAAAAAACTCTTAAGGCTCTCTTTTGGACTATTAGTTACTATACCGAGCATTTTGGAGATTCGGACTTATGGACTTAGTGCCTCTGGACCCTTATTCTGTTATTACTCTGTTGTTATTCTGTCTGTCTGGCATTGGATTGTTGTCTGTTTGTGTGTGCAGGTATTTCCTTGAAAGTCCTTGATGGTTAATTCCAAGGCATTGAGATAAGGATTTTACCCGAAAACAGTCGTTACTCTGCCCGATTTTCGTCAGAATTTTAATGTGCTTAATGCAAAGTGGTGCTAAGATAATAAGTTCATCTGGATCCCCAAGTGGTAATATTTTGGTTTGGTATTGATAAGTCCAAAGGATGGGAAATCTACCTTGACTCACAATGTCAAGTGTTGGCTTCTTCTTCGGTTAGACCGTTTCTTTCCTTAGCTTTTATTTTACGCAATAGGATAGCCTCTTCATCTCCTCCCATTCTTAGATTTTTAAAATCTTCTCCCTTTTTCAAAAACCTTCTTATGTTTGCAATCTTTTCAAAACCTTTTCTTTAAAAATATCTTTTGCCCTTAGTGGCTTTTTCTTCAAAGTTTAGACACTGTTAATTATCGAAACGAGTGGTTATACCCCACGATTTTGAAATTGATTGATATAATGAGATCTTTTCCGCGTGAGAGAGCTAGTGGCATACTTGATTTTATCCGAGTTGGAGCCCTTCTTTCATTTGCTATGCAAAGAACTCATTTGTTCACATGCTCAAGATCAATGGCTGAGTATTTCTCTCTGACGACGATAAAGTGTTTATTCGTTTTTTTAAAATGTTTTTCCCTTTAAGCGGAACTACATTAGCTCTGACTTCTCCATTGCACCGAGGAGGTATGTAGGCACAAGGCTTAATGCCTTGCCAAGCTTATTTTAAAAATAAAACAAACCCTTTTTTTAGCACACACGACACAGATTTTCAAAAAGGTTCCTGTGGAGTACCACATATATGAGGGGTGCTTAAAACCTTCCCCTCATATAATCAACACCCGAACCTGAGTTCTCTTTTTGTTTTAAAAAACAACTTTGGGTTTTTTCGTTCTTTTCCCTTTTCCTTTGAAAAAATAAAGCGCGGTGGCGATTTCTAAAGAAATATTGAGGCGAGTCAATTCCATGGCTTCGATCTCAGATTTTCCCCACTACAGAAAAATGGCGACTTCACTGGGGATTCAGTTTTAAGTGCGTTAAGCCTATTTTTGTTTATCTGTGTGTTTTTATCTGTATATATTGTTGTGTGCTTTGTGTGTTTATTTTCTTTTTTCTTTTTGGTGCTCAATGGTTCCTCTGTGATGAGATAAAGTTCTAACCCGGACTTTGGTGAGTAACTTGAGATAGGAGGTGGTAAGACCAATAGTCGCATGTCAGGAGCAATCCTTACCATGAGCGTCATATGGTGGAACCCCAATCAGTGGAGGCCTCATGGAAGGTAGTAGAGGTTGTTACGAACCATCGTGATAACGCTATTACTTTCAATAGTGAGTGTCTGTAGAAGCTGAATGGCCTAGAACCTTTTAACCAATCTAAGCCTTTTTAGGATGTAGTGCAGAAAAAAGATCAAGTACCAATTTTAGCTTGTTGTCATGCGATACTACGCTCAGACGAGGTCTTTTTAGGCATATTATTGGCGCCCATGAGCAATTGTGTGTGCCGGTAATATCCGATAGAAGATTGAAAACTCTGGGAACCTTTGTAGAACCCGATTGGCAGGTACAAAATTCCCTAGAACACACCTTGTGGGATGGGTAGACCCATGGCTCCATGCTCGTGACGTCGAACCTTTGAACCTGGACTGTGTGATTTTGTGTGATTTGATGTGATCTTGTGTGCTCTTGATTGTGATTGATGCATAAACCATGCATTCATGCATTCATAAAAATGTTCTTCACAAATGGTTTTCAAGGAACTTAGAGACTTTTTTTGTAAACATCACAGGTACTATGGATCAAAAGAGAAGCATCAAGAAGTACACCTTCAGGAATTCAAGTGCAAAAGAGTTGAAAGAGCTAGCAACTTTGGTTCCTAATCTTGACAACTTCAAAAACCGTTATGGGAAATTGATCTCTATCTTGAAGACCAAAGTGGAAAAGGGGATTCTTGAGACTCTTGTGCAGTTTTATGACCCGGTTTATCATTGTTTTACCTTTCCATATTAACAGCTTATGCCCACTTTGGAGGAGTATTCTTATTGGATTGGTTTGCCAGTTACGAATGATATACCGTTTAGTGGTCTGGAGAAAGAGCCTCAGGTTGATGAGATAGCAGAGCTTCTCCAGTTGAAAATATCAGATGTGAAAGCAAATATGACCAAAAAAGGAGGAATTTGGGGGTTGACTTCTAAGTTCTTGATAGGAAAGGCTTCTATGCTGGCTAGTAAAGGAAGTATGATTGCTTTTGAGACGTTTTTGGCCTTGCTCATCTATGGTTTGATACTCTTTCCCAACATTGACAACTTTGTTGATGTTAATGCTATTCGGATCTTCATGATTGGGAATCCTGTGCCTACTTTGCTTGGGGATACTTATCATTCCATTCACTATAGGACTGATAAGAAAGGTGGACTTATCAACTGTTGCGCTCCTTTGCTCTATAAGTGGTTTATTTCGCACTTACCTCAGACTAAGAATTTCTTGAGTAATCCGGATGGTCTCTCATGGTCTCAGAAGATTATGCCTCTTACTAATAGGAATATCCATTGGTACAATCCTGCTTATGACATTGGTGAGATTATTGATAGTTGAGGAGAATTCTCTAATGTACCTCTTCTTGGTATACAAGGAGGAATTACCTACAATCCCATTCTTGCAAGGCGTCAATTTTGTTACCCCATGAAGGAGCGACCTGCTAGTATTCTTGTGTCAGGAATCTTCTATCTTAATCAGGATGGAGATTCGGATATGAGAAATCAGTTTGTGCGTGCTTGGCACCATGTTGATAGGAAGAGACATTTGGGAAAGAAGCAATGTGTTGCTCTTAAAGACTATACTAATTGGGTTCAAGCTAGAGCTCACACTTTTCAGATGCCTTATTTACTCGAGGAGCCTTCTCTACTCATTACTCCACCTTTGTCTTCCACTATTCCCATCGAGAGTAGTGAAGAGCACCTAGAGCTCGTGGCTAAGATGAGAATGGAAAGAGATGCTTGGGAGAAGAAGTTTCATGCTTTGGAAATTGAGAATAAAGAGTTGAAGATACATTCGAAGGAAAAGGATGAAATGCTTGATACCCAAGATGGTTGGTTGATGGAAAAGGATGATCAGATCCGTCATCAAGAAGAGTTACTTCAACAACATGGTGAAAAGCGAAATAGACAACAAGAGATTTATTTTCCTCTGGTAGTCATGAAGATTCAGTTGCATGGAAAGAAGTTGCTGATAAGCTGATGGTCGAGAATGCTCATTTGAAGGCCTTTTATGAAGATGAGTTGGAGAAGCTCCATAGGAAGCTGCAGAGAGGAGTTGGATCTTCATCAGAAGTGTTCCCTTCTAGTTTTTAGCTTTTCCGTTGTTTTGTAATCTTGGATCTTTGAATCCTTTTGTATGCTTTTCCATTACTAATGAAAGAATGATGTTATGTTTTATGTTGTTTTTGCTAATGTTTACAATTAATGTCTTAAAGTTCCTTGAAAACCAATAAAAATCATTTGCATTGCATTTCATGCATCATTCCGCATTTTGGTCTTGCTTCCGAGAGTACTCCCGAGGTCTTATTCAGTGTTCTTCATACAGAATCAAGTTGTCTCACCGGTATAACACTCGAGCTAACTGCAAGAAAAAGATGGAAGGTCTTGAACAAGAGAATCATGAGCTACGTGAAGAGGTTGTTACTTTGAGATCTGGTGTGGATCGTCTCACTGCTCTAGTTGAGACATTGATGGCTGCTCAGAATCAGAATCAGAATCAAGTTCCTCCTCCCAATGCCCAAGCTCAGGGTCAGACCACTGTGATTTCTGAAATTGCTGCTACAACCATTCCTGCTGTTCCTGCTGGTGCTACTCAGCAACGTATGCCTAATGGATATCCCTGGGGTATGCCTGAAGGTTATTTGTCTGTTCCTGAGATGACTCGTCCGTTGACTCCTGTTATGGTCAACACATCTCCTATTGTTCATACTGTTCCTTTTGTCCCGGAGCCCATTTATGATGCTGCTCCAAGTGAAATTCATGACAGAATGGATGGTTTCCAAGATCAGTTTGAAGAATTGCAGAAAGAGATGAAAGCCCTGCGTGGGAAAGAACTGTTTGGAAAGAATGTGCATGATCTCTGCCTTGTTCCCAATGTGAAAGTACCTGCTAAGTTCAAGCTGCCTGAATTTGAGAAGTATAAAGGAAACTCCTGTCCTCAGGCACATCTGGTTATGTATGTAAGGAAGATGTCCACTCACACTGATGATCAACGTCTGTTGATTCACTATTTCCAAGACATTTTGACTGGAGCTGCTTCTAAGTGGTATATGGGCCTTGATAGCACCCATATTTGCACCTTTAATGACTTAGCTGAAGCGTTTGTGAACCAATACAAGTATAATGTGGACATGGCTCCTGATAAGGATCAATTGCGAGCTATGATGCAAAAAGAGAAGGAATCCTTCAAGGAATATGCTCAAAGATGGCGTGAGGTTGCCGCCCAAGTGATTCCTCCGATGGAAGAAAAAGAGATGACTAAGATTTTCCTGAAAAACTCTTGGCCCATTTTACTATGAGAAGATGATTGCGAGTGCTCCTTTAGACTTCACCGAAATGGTGGGTATGGGTGTTAGGTTGGAAGAAGCTGTGCGAGAAGGTCGTCTGGTTCGGAATGACAATTCGTCTGGTGGTGAAAAGAAGTATGGTTCTTCATTCTAGAAGAAGAAGGAATCAGATGCTAATGTTGTTTCTCATGGGAGGAATAGTCGATTCAGAAATCAATCTCAACAAGTGGCGTCAGTAACTCCTATTGTGAATTTAGTGCCTGTAGCTCCTGTTAATCAACAACCAGCCAGGCAGAATCCGTATCCTCGAGTTAATGTTGATCCTATTCCCATGACATATACTGAACTGTATCCTGCACTAATTCATAAGAAGTTGGTTCAACCAAGGTCACCGCCTCCTGTTCCAGAGAAACTCCCTTGGTGGTACAAAGCTTATGCCACTTGTGCTTTTCATCAGAACGCTCCTGGGCACGATTTGGAAATTGTTGGCCTCTGAAGAATGAAGTTCAGAGATTGGTTCGTTCGGGTATGCTTTCCTTCCGTGATATTGGCCCAAATGTGCAGAACAATCCATTGCCAACTCATGAAGCGTCTGCTGTGAATATGGTGTATGGGTGTCCTGGGAAGTATAAGATTTATCGTGTGGAACGCATCAGAGGATCATTGGTAGAGATGCATGCCACTCTGTGTGAATATAGTCATTATGAGCATAATCATGCTGCTTGTAGGATTTGTTCAGTCAATCCTCGAGGATGTTATATTGTGAGAAGAGATTTACAAGAGATGATAAATCAAAGGCTCATTGAGATTCTGAGGGATAGAGATGAAGATGATGTCAATGTGATTGAACCATGCTTTGAAATCCTGGAATGTGTAGAGATTGGTTATTATGGTAAAGCTGCTATAGAACCTCTTGTGATATGTTTGCCTGGATCTGTACCCTATAGATCTGATAAAGCTATACCTTACAGATACAATGCCACCATGCTGGAAGCTGGAAAAGAAGTCGAGGTTAAGCCTCTGTCTTCTGTTGAGAATATAGCAGATGTTAGTAGAGTGACTAGAAGTGGACGAGTTTTTACTCAGCCCCAAACAGTTGTGGATGTCCAGAGCAATCCTACTCAAGTTCCTGTGAATGATGCGACAAAAGTTAATGAAGGGTCATCTTCAGGAAAGGAAATGGATGAGATTTTGAAGCTTATCAAGATGAGTGATTATAAGATTGTGGATCAGTTGCATCGTACTCCGTACAAGATCTCTATAATGGAGCTGTTGACGAGTTCTCCTACTCATAGGGATTCTTTGATGAAAATACTTGATCAAGCCTTTGTGGATCATGATGTGACGCTGGATCAGTTTAACGGGGTTGTGAGTAATATCACTGCATGTAACAATTTGAGCTTCTGTGATGAAGATTTGCCTGAGGAAGGAAGAAATCATAATTTGGCTTTGCACATCTCGGTTAGTTGTAAAGAGGACTCAATGTCTAATGTGTTGATTGATACTGGATCATCTCTGAATGTCATGCCAAAATCCACTCTTGCTAAGCTGTCTTATGGTGGCACACCAATGAGATTCAGCAATGTGATTGTCAAGGCTTTTGATGGATCGAAGAAATCAGTGGTTGGAGAGGTTGATTTGCCTATTAGTATTGGACCGTTTGTCTTCAAGATTACTTTTCAAGTGATGGACATCTTCCCTGCATACAGTTACTTCTACTCTTCACCAAAAGTTGAAATTTGTGAAAGATGGAAAGATGGTCGTTGTGAATGGAGAACAAGCTTTGCTGATTAGTCATCTCTCTTCGTTCCGTACCATAGAAGCTGATGAAGTAGTCATTGGAACTGCATTCCAAGCCCTGTCTGTTAATGATGAATTCAAAAAGGATGAAGCTTCCATTGCCTCCTTCAAAGACGCTCAGCTGGTGGTTCATAATGGACATTCAGGAGTATGGGGACAAGTGGTGAGTCTGCAAGAGAACAAGAATAGAGCTGGTCTGGGATTTTCTGCCTCAGACAAGTCTGTGATGAATCCTGAATCTGATTTTCGTCCTTATCAGGAGATGTTCCATAGTGCTGGGTTTCTACATCCGACTCCTCCAGAAGTGAACGCTATCATTGAAGATGAACCAGAGCCAGAAGTGCCAAGCTTTGTGACCCGTGGAAAGATGATTAAGAATTGGATCACCATTGACATTCCTGAGTGTACTCATGCTTCAAATTAATTTTGTTTTATGTTTTTCAAAATCCTCTCATTCTGCCCAAGATGAGAGTGAAGTTGTTGGGGCTTTTTCCTGTTTGTTTTAAACATTAAAAACATCAATAAAAGTCATTTTGTTTCTGCATATACATGCTTTTTACCTTTTTACCTTTTTGCTTTTTCTGGAAAGTGGTAACACAAAAAACCTTATAAAAATGATTTCATTTGCCATAATCTGCACGATTACATGTTTTGCATATATCTTTCCTTTTCCTGAAATAATAATCACTTGTGCAGATTAATCAATAAAACCGTTGAAAGTAATGACCCTGCACCCTCTCCTAACTTCGAGTGTCCTGTGTATAAGGCGGAAGAAGAGAGTGATGAATGTATTCCTGATGAGATTTCCCGACTGCTTGAGCACGAGGAAAATACCATTCAGCCGTATAAAGAACCATTAGAAGTCATCAACTTGGGTTCTGAAGAGGATAAAAAGGAAGTCAAGATTGGGGCACTGCTTGGTCAAGATGTTAAGAAGAGGATTTTAGAGCTTCTTAAAGAGTATGTTGACATTTTTGCGTGGTCCTACCAAGACATGCCTGGGTTGGACACAAATATTGTGGAGCATCGTTTGCCGTTGAAACCTGAATGTCCTCCTGTCAAGCAAAAGCTAAGAAGGATTCATCCTAATATGGCGGAGAAGATTAAGAATGAGGTCTTGAAGCAGATAGACGCAGGTTTCCTTGTCACTTCTGTATATCCTCAATGGATTGCCAATATTGTGCCTGTTTCGAAGAAAGACGAAAAAGTTCGCATGTGTGTTGATTATAGAGATTTGAATAAAGCCAGTCCGAAAGATGATTTTCCTCTACCTCACATTGATATGCTAGTAGATAGTACGGCAAAGTTCGAGGTTTTCTCCTTCATGGATGGTTTTTCAGGATATAACCAGATTAAGATGGCACTTCAAGACATGGAAAAGACAACCTTTATTACGCCTTGGGGGACATTCTGCTACAAAGTAATGCCTTTTGGGTTGAAGAATGCTGGCGCGACATATCTGAGGGCCATGACCACTCTTTTCCATGATATGATGCATAAAGAAATTGAGGTTTATGTGGATGATATGATTGCCAAGTCCCAGTCAGAGGAAGGGCACATGGAGGATTTTTTAAAGTTGTTTCAACGTTTGAGGAAGTATCGTCTTCGTTTGAATCCAAACAAATGCACTTTTGGTGTCCGTTCCGGAAAATTATTGGGTTTTGTTGTCAGTCAGAAGGGAATTGAAGTAGATCTTGATAAAGTTAAAGCAATTCAGGAAATGCCAGCACCAAAGACTGAGAAACAAGTTAGAGGTTTCCTCGGACGTTTGAATTATATCTCCAGGTTCATTTCCAATATGACTGCTACTTGTGAGCCAATCTTCAAGTTATTAAAGAAAAATCAGGGATGTGTGTGGAATAAAGATTGTCAGAAAGCTTTTGACAACATCAAAGAATATCTGCTTGAACCTCCCATTTTGCTCCCTCCAGTTGAGGGAAGACCTTTGATTATGTACCTCACAGTGCTTGAGAATTGAATGGGATGTGTGTTGGGTCAGCATGACGAGTCTGGTCAAAAAGAGTATGCAATATACTACCTTAGCAAAAAGTTTACCGAGTGCGAAACAAGATACTCGCTGCTTGAGAAAACTTGTTGTGCTTTGGTGTGGGCTGCTCGCCGACTGAGACAGTATATGTTGAATCACACCACCTTATTGATTTCCAAAATGGATCCAATTAAGTACATATTTGAAAAACCTGCGTTAACCGGAAGAATTGCTCGTTGGCAAATGTTGTTATCAGAATATGATATTGAATACCGAGCTCAAAAAGCTGTGAAAGGAAGTGTGTTGGCCGAGTATCTCGCTCACCAACCAATTGATGACCATCAATCTATCAGAATGGACTTCCCGGATGAAGATATAATGTACTTGAGAGCTCAAGATTGGGATGAGCCGTTGCCAGAAGAAGGACCAGATCCTGGATCCAAATGGGGTTTAATTTTTGATGGAGCTTCTAATGTTCATGGCCATGGTATTGGTGATGTGATTATCACTCCGCAAGGTTCGCATGTTCCTTTCACTACAAGGATATGTTTTGATTGTACAAATAATATTGCTGAATATGAATCTTGCATCATGGGACTTGAAGAAGCCATTAATCTGAGAATTAAGATTCTTGATGTTTATGGAGATTCTGCGCTTGTGATTAATCAGATTAAAGGAGAATGGGAAACTCGTCATCCTGGTTTAATCCCTTACAAAGATTACACCAGAAGGCTATTGACATTCTTCAACAAAGTTGAATTCCACCACATCCCTCGAGATGAGAATCAGATGGCTGATGCTTTAGCCACATTGTCTTCCATGTACAAAGTGAATTTCCATAATGAGGAGCCTCAGATTACAATCAGGCGTCTTGATAGACCTGCTCATGTATTTGCAGTTGAGGAATTAGCAGATGAGAAGCCTTGGTACTTCGATACTAAGCATTCTCTTCAGACCCAAGAGTACCCATTTGGGGCATCAAATAAGGATAAGAAAACTTTGAGGAGATTGGCTGGCAGTTTCTTCATCAATGCTGATGTTTTGTATAAGAGAAATTATGACATGGTTTTGCTCAGATGCGTGGATAGACACGAAGCAGACATGTTGATGCATGAAATTCATGAAGTTTCTTTTGGTACTCATGCCAATGGACATTCGATGGCTAAAAAGATGCTTAGAGCAGGTTACTATTGGCTGACAATGGAATCTGATTGCTACAAGTTTGTAAAGAAGTGTCACAAATGTCAAGTGTATGCTGACAAGATTCATGTGCCTCCAACACTTCTCAATGTTATTTCTTCTCCATGGCCTTTCTCTATGTGGGGTATTGATATGATTGGCATGATTGAACCCAAGGCTTCGAATGGACATCGATTCATCTTGGTAGTGTCGCACGCTCGCGAAAAAAGGAACAGAGTTGCCACCAATATATTTATCCCATAAGGGAAAGGAATATCAGACAACCTGGAAAAGGAAGGAACAAGGTCTTGCGACCAGAGAATCAAGGTACGGGAGTCGGTTACGCGAGGGGAAGGTGCTAGCACCCCTCGCGCCCATCGTACTCGATGGTATCCACCTATGTTTGTTTCTATCTAAAGGGTGTATAACTATGTCTATGTCTAAATGCGAAATGAATGCAAAATGTAGGGAAAATAAAGAATTGTACTCGCACGGGCCCTACCCCGCTGCCTACGTATCCTTTTCAGGAATCAGAGTTACCGTAGCTTGGCTAAAGATTTTCTGTTTGTTTTTGTGTTTTTTAGTTGGGCGGAGTCAACGCTCGCGTTCTTGCACAAGGGGACAGCCTAGGATGCAATGGGACGGAGATAACGATGCCCTTAAGAAGAAGAAAGAGATTGGTTTGTGTCTTTTAGGGTAGATGAGTGATGAACAGTACCCAATACCGGGCCACTCACCACTTTCTCTACTTTGCTTTAGTCTGAACCATTGTTAGATATTTTAAAGTGCTTTTGGTTGTGTATTTTTTAAGGGGAATTTACTTCACGATTCGAATCACATAAAATGTATAATGATTAAGAAGCAGATTAGGGAATGAATCCCACTCGCTTCCATCCCATTATGTAATGTTTGAGAAACAGATTAGAGAATGAATCTCACTCATTTCTCTCCCATTAATTAATGTTTGAGAAACAGATTAGGGAATGGATCCCACTCATTTCTCTCCCATTAAGTAGTGACCGAGAAACAGATTAGGGAATGAATCCCACTCATTTCTATGCCACTAAGCGATTGAGAAATAGATTAGGGAATGAATCCCACTCATTTCTCAATCACTTGCTTGATGTAATTCGCATCTTCCGTTTATTAAGTATTTTAAAGAGTTAAAAAGAAAAAGAGTGCAATAGGGAACTAATCCTAAATTCTAATCTAAGTTGTCTATACAAGTCTAAATCCTAAT
This sequence comes from Vicia villosa, assembly GCF_029867415.1. NCBI lineage: Eukaryota > Viridiplantae > Streptophyta > Magnoliopsida > Fabales > Fabaceae > Vicia > Vicia villosa. Next base: position 27,209,454 of record NC_081181.1, read on the forward strand.
GTTAACATGGTGACTAAATTCTAAAAGAAGCATTAAAATGGTATCAACAAAATAGGCCAAAAATATGGCCAAAAGATAAGCAACAAAGTCACACAACAATTATACAAAAATAACATGGAACTAGCACAAAACAATTCAAGCCTCAATGCAAAAAACTTACACTAAAATACTACTATTTTTTATGACCTTTTTATGAAGGAGATTAAGTGTCAAAATTAACCTAAAAAATCTACTATTTTTTTATGAGCTTTTTAGTGAAGGAATTTAAATGAACTTCTAAATCAAGCAAAAAGAGGCTAAAACCATAAGCCTAAAACTAATATTTTTGTGATTATTGTTTATGAGGTTTTTATGTCATTTTATTACCTAAAAGAAGTAGCAAAAAAACTAAGTGAAAAAACCTAAAAAAACTATCAATTAAGTGAAACAGGGAGGTGTGAAATCACAATGAAGGTGCTGGAAGCAATGGGGCGCAAGGCCCGTTGGTACGGGCCCAAGACTTGTTTTTGTTGTATTATTGTAAACAGATGGGGGTGCATGGGCTTAGTGAGGGTGAGAATGAAGCAAGTTCGTACTAGGCCTAACAGTCCATCATCAGATTTTCTAATCAGATCCAATTGACTCTAATCTTATGCTAATTTCTAATTAGTATCCATTAATATCAATCAAATATCAAATTAATGTTCATTATCTAAATCCTAATTCAGATTAATTCAATTAAAAAAACATATGCTAAAAAAATAAAATAAAAATAAATATATAGAATGGGGAATTAGGGTTCTACTACCCTGTGACGAATCAGCTTCTCTGAGCTTCTTCTCCCTCACTCGCGAGCAAACGGCGGCCGGCAACGACGGAGATGTTCTCTCTCTGATTCTCTCTATGAACTCGCAGCGGTTGCGACGGTGGAGCCTCCTTCATCTTCTCCGAACAGCTTCACTCTCGTCGTACTCTCTCGTTTCTCAAGACACGACGGCGGCGCTCTTTCTTCATCAACGAACGTACGGCGACCAATGCACCTTCTCCAGCGACGTCTCAACGACGCGCTACCATGATCCAAGAACAAGAAACCAATCTCTCTCACTCATGTATCTTCTCTCCGCATCAAAACTCGCTCTCCTTATCTTCAGTTATTCCTTCTCCTCCACCTTCTTTTTGTTTCTTGCGGTTCAGTTCTGAGTTGTTGTTGTTACTGTACTCAATGATGGTGATGATTGATGAAACAGGTTGGAGATTGAAGTTTCTCTGTGATAGTTCACGCGAGCACGAGGATTGAATCACGTTTGGAGTTTTTTTTTGTATGATGAAGAATAGTGGAGATTGAAAGATGAAGATGATCAATCAAGTTCTTTGCATATCATTGATGATGAAGACGATGATGCGATGAAGGTGATGAAGGTTCGATGATTTTTGCAGTGGATTCGGTAATGGTTTGTTGATGAAGATCGAAGCGTGAATTGAATGGTTGAAGTTTGTTACTGGTTTTTTGCGTGTTGATTTCTGATTCTTTACAGGTTTTCTGTTATGTATCGTGAGAGAGAAATTGAAGATGATGATTGGAGGTAGAAGTGGAAGGTACGAAAGTTGAAGAGTGTTGAAGAGAGAATTGATGGATCCTGTTATGGTTCAGTTACAGGTTTGTTATCTCTCTCTCTCTCTCTCTCCCTCAATTTTCTTCTTCTTTTCTGTTATCTGTTTCTTTTCTGTTAATGAGATTGAAGAGTGGTGAAGTGGTGTCTGTGATGTGGAGCAGGGTGAAAGAAGTGGTGAGAGTGTGAAGAGTGAAAGGTGAGTGTTATGGTGCGTGAAGAGGTTTGAATTGTGGAGGGAGATTTGAATTTATAGGAGTGTGATTCTGTTATAGGTTGCAAGAGGTTGGAGGATTTGTTAGGGATGAAGAAGTCTGAACTGTTAGATTGGGAGATTCTGTTATGAAACTGAGGGTTGAGATTAAAGGTTAGAGAGTTAGTTTTCTGTTTTGGAAGTTTGTTAGGATTGGTTGTGTTAGTTAAGTGAGAACTAAAAGTTGGTTATATTTTGTTTCTTGACAGTTACAGTTCTGTTGGACTGGTTATTGTAAGTAACAGTTAGCTTAACGAATGGAAAATTGGTTTCAGAACTGTGTTAAGTACAATAGCATGAACTGTGGTTTTCGTGAATGAGCTTGGTGTGGTTAATTGAGTAGGCTTAACAGCTTTGTAGCAATTCAGTCTGTTCTTTTGAATGTCGGCGTCGATTTTGTATTGGATGGTTAGATGCAAGCTTTAGTGGGTTGAGTTCTGTTTTGAAACTGTTTTTGTGATGTGCAGGCGCGAGTCTGAATGTAAAGTGGATGTGTGAACGCCAATCTATGATAACTTGACCGTCATGCTGCACTCGGAATTAGAATGGACCGAATGGCTTTGTGCTATGGTGCTGAACATTTTATTTGACTGTATGCTAAACTGATGATATGATTATTTTGTAGTACAATAATGTGTTGTATGGTAAGTGTCTGAACTGTTGTGGTCTGATTGTATTTTCTCTGGTTTTTGTAGGTTCAGTTCTCATGAGGTTGAATGCTGAACTGGTTTTATTCTAGAGCTGCGGGGAGTTTGGGCATGGATTGTAATTTGATGGGGCCATATGTCGCAGAGTGATATGTATGTGTGTATGCTGCAGGGGTGACCTCAAACAAATGTATGATGGAGCAAGGTATGGCTGCTGAATCTGGTATAAGCATTTGTGAAATTATGGACTGTTAATCTGAGTTAGGACTGAATGTGCAGGGCTGCGGTTGATACTCGGTGAAGTTGGGCTGAATGTTTAACTTGGAGTATTGCACTGCATTTGCAATGTACAGGTCTGTTTTCTTTTTGAAATAAGCTTCCTGTGCAACATTTTGTTAAGTGTTTGTAGACATTAACCTTTAGTGAATCATGGATGAACCAGAAATTTACTTATGAACTTGGGTTTGTCTTGAATATTTTTGAATTTGGTTTTTTTTGTTTATTTCTCTACTGGTTCTGCAGGTAGCCCGTGTAGGTATACGATGGCAAGGGGACATATTATGAAGGCGCTCGTTGGCGGAGATGAATCACCATAATGAGGGAATCTGAATTCTCACGATTGGAGGATGGCCAAAAGGAAACGAGGATAGGATGGAGCATGGTAACCTGACATTGCAAATTGGATGGAGCATGGGCATGAGGAGCAAAGGTGATGGGAAGTGATGTAGTTGAAGACTTAGAGACAGTAGGCTTTTAGGACATTTGTTGGCTTTGAATGTAAATTTTTGTAGTTTCTTTGAGATGTAATATATAAATTTTTTGTAATATAAGATAGTGTATCTTGAGCTTGAAATTGTGAATGATGTGGACTTTTGTAATGGATAGTTGTATTTGGACTTGGAATGTATGAGCATTGCTCTTGAAGTTGTAATGAAACTTGAAATACTATGTAATGTAATTTGAATTTGTATCTTTGTAATGAATATTTGAATGGATGTATGAATTGGAATTTGATAGTATGTGATTCAAACACTTGAATGATGATTGGTGTTCACATGATTTAGGCTTGAAATTCGGATGATAATGAGCAGAAAAATGTATGGATCTTGAATGAATGGTTGGAAAATGATGGACATTGTATTGTAGAGTTTTTTTGAAAGGAGTGTTCTTGATTTTTTGTAAGGAGATGTCTCTGAACGGTGAATGAAATTCAAGCCATGTTTGCAAATTATGCCTTGAACGGTGTATGCCCTTTGTACTATGATTAACCTTGAACCAATTACTAACAATGAGGTCATTTGGACCAATCTCTTGAATCCATCTACCAACCAATGAAGCCATAATTTTAATCCATCAGTCCATGTTGACAAGCATCAACCAATTTTGAGGACGATCCTGCTTTAAACCAGTTTACTCTTCTAACCGTGGTCACACTCTTAGCAATTCAACCCCGAAGTATGAAAGGCACTAGTCCACTGCCCTTATTGATGAATAATAATAAGCCCATATGATAAGTAGACCCCGATCCTTTGTAAAGACAACATACGATCCTGCCTTGAAGGAAAACCTTAGCCTGTTCCATGACCCTTGATCCCTTGTCAGATTATTGATTAATGAATGCATGAGTTATGTTAGATGACCTAATGAGAGGTATGTACATGAGATTATGAAATGCATAAGCCTAAGCCAGATAAAATTGAAAGGGTAGGACAAATTTGGGGTATGACAGCTGCCCCTATTTAATCGTCTTAAACCTGAAGGCGAGATTGGCGCTAGCCTTTCGAGCATTCGAGGTAGAAGGAGATTAAATATCAAAGTACCAGAAATTTGTCCTAGAGGAAAGATGGTGTAAGTGTTATCTCCTTTTTTTTTGATATCTGCTGGGGAAAGAGATTTTTTGTTTTTCTGATGGAGAAATATACAGTGAGTAATTGGAAGAAGGGTGATAGCTTGTAACGTAGCCCAAGGTGCCAATACCAGGTTCCCAAGAGAAATGTTACATGAAACAATGACTGAAAGGAAATAGATCTCGTGCGATCTATGACTCAACATCAGGAGAAGACCTCGTACGATCTTCAAGACAGAAAGGAAATAGACCTCGTGCGATCTTACGACTCAACATCAGGAGAAGACCTCGTACGATCTTCAAGACAGAAAGGAAATAGACCTCGTGCGATCTTACGACTCAACATCAGGAGAAGACCTCGTACGATCTTCAAGACAGAAAGGAAATAGACCTCGTACGATCTACGACTCAACATCAAGAAAAGACCTCGTACGATCTTCAAGACAGAAAGGAAATAGACCTCGTGCGATCTACGACTCAACATCAGGAAAAGACCTCGTACGATCTTCAAGACAGAAAGGAAATAGACCTCGTGCGATCTTACGACTCAACATCAGGAGAAGACCTTGTACGATCTTCAAGACAGAAAGGAAATAGACCTCGTATGATCTACGACTCAACATCAGGAGAAGACCTCGTACGGTCTTCAAGACAGAAAGGAAAAGATCTCGTGCGACCCATGACTCAACATCGGGAGAAGACCTCGTGCGACCTCCAGGGTAGAATAGACCTCGTGCGATCTACGACTCAACATCGGGAGAAAACCTCGTACGATCTTCAAGACAAAAAGGAAATAGACCTCGTGCGATCTTACGACTCAACATCAGGAGAAGACCTCGTACGATCTTCAAGACAGAAAGGAAATAGACCTCGTGCGATCTACGACTCAACATCAAGAAAAGACCTCGTACGATCTTCAAGACAGAAAGGAAATAGACCTCGTGCGATCTACGACTCAACATCAGGAAAAGACCTCGTACGATCTTCAAGACAGAAAGGAAATAGACCTCGTGCGATCTTACGACTCAACATCAGGAGAAGACCTTGTACGATCTTCAAGACAGAAAGGAAATAGACCTCGTACGATCTACGACTCAACATCAGGAGAAGACCTCGTACGATCTTCAAGACAGAAAGGAAAAGATGTCGTGCGACCCATGACTCAACATCGGGAGAAGACCTCGTGCGACCTCCAAGGTAGAATAGACCTCGTGCGATCTACGACTCAACATCGGGAGAAAACCTCGTACGATCTTCAAGACAGAAAGGAAATAGACCTCGTGCGATCTTACGACTCAACATCAGGAGAAAACCTCGTACGATCTTCAAAACTGAAAGGAAAAGATCTCGTGCGACCTATGACTCAACATCGGGAGAAGACCTCGTACGATCCTCAGGACAGAATAGACCTCGTACGATCTAAGACTCAACATCGGGAGAAGACCTCGTACGATCTTCAGGACAGAATAGACCTCGTACGATCTAAGACTCAATATCGGGAGAAGACCTCGTACGATCTTCAGGACAGAATAGACCTCGTACGATCTAAGACTCAACATCGGGGTTCGGTTTTGAAATGGTTTGCCAAGTTGAAAATTGGGCTTTGAAAAAGGTTTGCCAGGTTAGGAACTGGGCTTTGAAAGGGTTTGCCAGGTTAGGAACTGGGCTTTGACAACACGGTGGTTGGACTTGAAAAGTTTTCCCGTACGGGGGAAGGGACCACGGAGACTAGTGACGACTAGACTCGATCAAAAGACGTAATCACGAAGATATTGATGCTTGCGAAGCATAAGAATTACATTAATCCCTCAGGCCAAAGGCGGGGTGTAGCTCTTCAAGAGTGGCAATCGTTCGAATTGCCACACACCAAGTATGGTTTATTCAAACGCTTGGAAAATGAGATGGGTTGAATGCCCACCCTCATTCGCACTCTAGTTCGCACGCAGCACACGGAAAATAACCACGACAAGACTAGTGACGACTAGACTCGATAAGAAGATGATAGTAACCATTGGAGATTACGGAGATATTGATGCTTGCGAAGCATAAGAATTACATTGATCCCTCAGGCCAAAGGCGGGGTGTAACTCTTCAAGAGCGGCAATCGTTCGAATTGCCACACACCAAGTATGGTTATCCAAATGATTGAAAAATGAGATGGGTTGAATGCCCACCCTCATTCACGCTCTAATATGCACGCAGCATGCGGGAAATAACCTCGGAGACAACGATTCTGACGAAGAAAGACATTGCATCCGATCCATGTTGGAGAGAGAAAATGAGACTTCTTTTGGGGATTAAGGATACTAGGTATCGGCACCGTGGCATAAGGAGATTTGTAATGTAGTAGCAGATATCAATCGGAGTTTGTAAGGACACTATTTTATGTGGGGAAGTATCATTGTCTTGATTGGGCGCTGATTTGTATTATCTGGCTTATGCTTTGTATGCATGTTTGAATTTTTCTATGGCGTAATGCTCCATTTTGATGGATATGCTACGCTTTTGAGGATGCAATGTTATATGCAGTGAATACTATATGCAGAGTGCCAAATAAAGGCATTAGTGAGGTAAACACCAGGGAGAATCCCCTTAGTGTTAAGGACCATGTGGAGGTGCCAATAGATATTGGACTTTGATTTGTAAGATGCACCTTCTTTGACTTGAAGAATAATTTCTGACTTCTCACCATGTGCCACTGCTTGGAGGATTTTCAGCTTGAGGAGATTCCCTCGATTCACCATGTTAGGGATGAGAAATCCAGGTAACGAGCCTTGGTTAGGGAAGTCGGACAACTCCTAGGAGAAATAAACTCCTGTGCTTGAGGAATGGAACAAACTCTCGGGAGAAATTAACTCCGTGTTTGGGGAGAGACCAAGTTTCCAGGAGAAATAAACTCCTATGATTGGGGAATGGATCAAACTCTCAGGAGAAATAAACTCCTACGCTTGGGAGAGACCTAGTTTCCAGGAGAAATAAACTCCTATGATTGGGGAGAGAACAAAATAACCCAAGAGATTGTGCCCCAAGCTTCACGACCCATGAAGGAATTTGCACTATAGAATCCTTGGAGAGATTTGTCGAATCTCGGCGTAATTGCCCCAGATTGGTCAAACTCAAGAGAGATTCCTCGACTTGATTGCCCCAGATATGTTGAATTTGAGAGGTCAAACCTCGACTCAACTGCCCCTGATTAGGTACATCTTACTAGAATCCTCGAGCTTTCATTGTTTTGAAGTCAAACAAACATGGAAATAACTTTACCACGCTCAACGGAGTCTTCCAATTCTTCCCCTCGAGGTAATCAAGGAAAGCATTAACTGTTCATGCCCAACGGAGTTCTTTGGATAACTGCCCCTTGATAATCAGTCTCTGAAACGATTAGCTTTTTACTCCAAGGAGTTCTCAAGTCTCTTGTGCTTTGACATGATCAAGTTGCTCACTGATTCTCATCCTGAAATTTCTTTGATGTTTAAGCAGATGTTTGTATGCAAAAGAATGTTAATTCTAGGAATGATAATTCTAATGCAAAGTGTACGTTAGTCTTGAAGTTTAAAGAAACCTTTTTTATTGAAATGAGGTTGCGACCTCTTGTGAATGGATCACTAGTTGACACAACCCCGATTTTTGCATGTAGAAGATAAAGCAAGCATACGATACCAACATGGAAATGAGTCTCGCTTCATTGGGAGTCAGTTAAACGCTATCTCATAGGAGTGTGCTTTCAAAATAACCCTACTTCAATTAGGACTTTTGAGGGTTGTAACTTGGCTAGGTTCACGGTTTTCAGAAAACAAAGGTTTTTAGGCTCAAAATTATTTGGTACCCACCCCCTTCGTGATGTTCTCCATTCCTAGGTTCCATTAACTCGACATGAGTGTTCATTCCTCACAAGGAATTTGGGATGGTTGAGGAATCAATGAGGTTGTTTTTGGACATGGCAGTCACGCACTTTTATTCTTTGGTGTCTGGTCACACAACTTTGTTCTTTTGAGAAGGATTTTTATTTCGTAATCCTCATTTTTCGCTTCTGCTTTCCCTAACTTTTGCCTGGACTAATTCTTTTGAATTTTATTTTGGAGTCCAGCGGGATGCCCTAACTTTTGCCTAAGTCATTGTTTTCATGTTGTTGACTTAGCGGGCTCTCTTTTTTCTTTTGTTGTTTTTTTTTTTGAACAAGTCGTGTGATATCGTGTTGCTCTCGATTTGTTTGAAATATTGTGACTGCCTCATTCTCTGATTGATGAGGGATAACCATTGTGGCATCGTCATCTTTTGATCTCTTGATGGAATAAGGATAATCATTGCGGTTTTGACATTCCTCAACCTTTGGAGGGATAACCATTGTTGTATCCTTAGATTCATACCTTTTTGGTGAGTTTTAAACACTCGATCAAGTTAAATGAACACTACCCTGCCCCAAGGTTAAAATAAGGGTTTTTTATGATTAGAAAAGAAACTCCTTCTTCAAGGCTCAAAGGGGTTAACGAGGGTCTATCTCCCTTATATCTCCGGTGTTTGGGGATTTGAAATAATGCCTGTACATCCTCAGTAGGGTTTTTATTCAAAAACACATGATTAGAGATTTTGCATTTTTATTTTTCATCACTCTCCCTCAGCTTTTTGCATAAGCAAGCAATTAGTAAAGTTGGTATCGTAATGCCAAAACATTTTATGAGTGATAACGAATGGAATACTTCAAGACAAACATAGACAATGTATTATGATTTTCATTCAGAAATTAACAAGTTTTTACATGCTATTGATGCTTAAACACACAAATGAAAAATTACAATGAGAATGGAGTAAGAAACTAAATGGGTGTCGTTGTTGAGGAGACTTGACTCCATCTGGACTTGTTGAGCTTGAATACTTTCTGCAGTTCCTTCCAAACACTTCAGATTACTTCAAAAGAGAACTCCAACAAAGTCACCCATGAGTTGTAAACTTTTGCCTTGCTTTAGGGATTCGAGCAATGCGAGGGATGCAATGCTCAAGATAAGAGTACGTCTTGCTTATCCCTCGTGCGGGAGCCCCAAGCATAGCTGCTAGAGTAGTAATCGCCATCATAAATGGGAAGAATCTTACACGACCATCAAATTGAGGAGATCTATTTGTGGTGAAGAAGACCCAAAACACGAATCTTAACCAACTGAAATTCTGACAAACGAGGAAGCAACTGGGCATAAGGCAATAGAATCACATCAATTTGTTTCTCATATTCTTCTCGTCTCTGTTAACTAGCAAGGCCACTGAGAAGGAGATCCTGAGAAAAGGCAACTGATATATGAAGTAGAACCTTGAGAATGAGAAGCATTGTGAAGAACACTCTTGATTATCACACGGAAGAAGATTCTGACGAAGTCACATAGGAATTTGTAATGCTTTTAGGGATTCGAGCAATGCAAATGGCGCAATGCTCAAGATAAGAGTACGTCTTGCTTATCCCTCGTGCGGGAGCCCCAAGCATATTCATCGAAGAAGTATTTGCCATCAAAAATGGAGGAACCTTGTGTGGTCACCAAACTTAAAGAAGCTACTTGTTGCAAGGAGAGCTCAAACACCAACTGAAACACCAACCTCCACGGATACAACTGAGTACAAGAACCTTGAGAATGAGAGATGCTTCTACAAAACATTCTTGATTACTTCTTGAAAGAGATTCTGGCAAAGTTGCTCGAGAATTTGTGGCGTTTTTATTATTATCATACCAACGAGTTCAAGGAAGCAACTTTCTACAAAACAGGAAATACTTGAAATGAGAACACAGAAAGGAAATGATGATTGCCATAGTTGAGGAGACTTGACTCCTTCTGGGCTTATTTCTTTTTGTGACACTTCATGGAATACGGACATTCACTTGGGCACGGGCATTCCGTTCACCCACATGTTTCCTCCTTGAAGGGTTATATGTCTCTCGTCGATCAACTGTTGCACCTTGGCTTTGAAAGCGTTGCAGTCCTCGGTTGAATGCCCTGCTGATCCAGCGTGGTACCCACATTGCACATTAGGGTCATGCCCAGGTGGAAACGGGCGTGGTGGAGGTTTCAGAGATTTGGGGACCACCAATGAGCTTTGCACTAGATATGGCAGAAGTTTAGTGTATGTCATAGGAATCTGGTCCAGAGGAGCATTTCTTCGTCCCAAATTACTTCTAGGTGGGTATTCATTCAGATGACCTTGTTGATGATTCTGTTCAGGTGTCTTCTCCCTTTGATTTGGCTGTGAAACAAATGGAGACTGATGAGGTGGGAAACCTGGAACCCAAGATGGTGCATTATGCTTCTGATTTGAAGTAGATCTGACATAGAAGTATGAATCAACCTTTTCTTCCACCGCAGTTGGAACCCCATTTCCTCGAACAAACATACCCTCGGGGGTGAACAAAATCACTTTTGAATCAATGAGATCTTGAATTTGCTGCTTCAGCGCCCTACAATTCTCAATATCATGACCAGGTGCCCCAGAATGGAACTCACATCGAGCATTGGCATCAAAGTTAGTGTCGCGGGCGAAAAATCGTTTTGTTCCTCTTTTTTGTGGGATGAGACACCTGATGCCTTCTTTGGGCTCGAGTGCTCATAAAAAATGATTTTTCTTTGTTTCGACCAAACTTTTTATTATTTCCAAAGGAGGAAAAGGAAAAAAGCTGCAATAACCTAAAAGTGGGGGGAGAGATCTTGGGTAAGAGGGTTGGTTATACGAAGGGAAGGTATTAGCACCCAACGTATCTATAGTACTCTATAGGTTTCTTTGCTTTGTTTTTCATTCCATGTTGTTGAGAGGTTCTTGTGAAGAAGAGGTGGGACCTAAGGTGTTTGTTTGATTATGCTCGCAAAGATCATCGCGATCCTCTGCATACATATCCCTTAGAGGGAATCAGAGCATCTGTAGCTCGGGGTCTACGGGTGCTAAGGTTTGAATGGTTTTTTTGTTTTGTTTTGCTCGCCAAGGATCGACCTTGTGCCTACGTATTCTCAAAGGGATGTTGAGAAAGTCAGAGCAATCGTAGTTCCCACTTATGCTAGTGGAAGCAAAGGAAAATAGACAAATGTCGTCTAAATGCTAGATGTATCTAATCTATATCATCACATACATCTGTTTGTTTTTGTTTGAAAATCTTTTCATTATAAGCCCGGGGCCATGCCACTTAGGGTGCTTAGAATGATAAAGATGTTTTTTGTTTAACCAGCCTTGTGGCAAAAGTTTCAATGAAGTCAGCCTTGTGACAAAAACTTTGATTAATCAGCCAGCCTTGTGACAAAAAGTTTTGATTAATCAGCCAGCCTTGTGGCAAAAGTTTCAATGAAGTCAGCCTTGTGACAAAAACTTTGATTAATCAGCCAGTACGGTGGCAAAACGGTTTGATTGATTAGCCAGCCTTGTGGCAAAAAGAAGTTTGATTGATTAGCCAGCCTTGTGGCAAAAAAGTTTGATTGATTGATTGTTTGTGATGATATAGAAGAGATACTCCTATCATAGAGATGATAAATGTCTAATCTCCTAGGGTGTTTGATTTGGATATTGGGGATGCTTATAAGAAGCCCGTGGGTCCTTGTACGAAGCCCAAGAGGAGGCTATCCGAGGGTCCTTGCATTGTAAGCCCAAGAGGAGGCTATGGGAGGGACAATCCAGGGTCCTTGCATTGTAAGCCCAAGAGGAGGCTATGGGAGGGTCACTCGTTTGTACAAAGCCCAAGGGGAGGCATGGTATAGTTGGTTTGAGCTCTTAGAGCGATTTCACCGGGAAACCATACTCTATGTCCTAACCTAAACTAGGGAGATTCTTTGCACGAAGCCCAATAGGAGGCTATGGGGAACCTAGTGTTGTACTAAGTTGAACAAGCACACATATCACACATATGAACAAACATGAACAAGTATGAACAAACATGAACAGGTATGAACAATTATATATATATGACAGAGTGTGTGTATATAATGGAGTTTATGAAGGAAATATACCTGTAAGCATGATCCATTTGTATACACGGGGGCTCGGGACTTATACTCGAGGAGAGGTCCACTTGAATTTATTCAAAGCTATGTAAACAGGTATTTACAAAGGGGCTTGGGACTTATACCTACATGGAGGCCCATGATATTTTCGGGAAGATTTAAAGAAACCTTCATTTTTGGTTTGTTATTCAAAGTAAAAAACAGATTGAGATATGTACAAAAGGCGTACAATGAAATACCTAATTTCATGTACTGGAGTGGGTATGTACAAAAGGGGCTTGAGACTTATACCTACGTGGAGGCCCGTGGTATATTTACAAAACATGGTTGATCGTTTTATTTACAGACGCGTCGTTTGTTGTTTTGAAAACAGTTCGAAAAGTATTGTTTTGAAAGAGTTTTCTGTACAAAGAAAAACTGTAAAAAAGGAAAGGGACTTATACTCTCTAATATTCGAGAGGCCCCTGTTTTATTTTCATAAAACAGGGTGGATGGTTTTGAAAATGATTTGAATGATTTGAAAATTGTTTTGAAAAGATTTTATTTTGAAAAATGTTTTGGAAAACTGTACAAAAAGAAAAGAAATGGGACTTACACTCTCTAATATTCGAGAGGCCCCACTTCGTTTTGAAAATCAATTGATCAATTAAAAAGATTTAATCAAAAAAGAAGTGGTTTATCATTTTGAAAAAGAATCGCGATCGCTCGTCTTAAAACGATTTGAATTTGACAAAAGTCAACTTAATTAAGTTAAAACAAATTTTAATGCTTAATTAAGACCTAAATGATTAGGGTTTGATCACAAAAAATATTTACAAGTGATTAGGTTAAAAATTAAATGAAAAACAATACTTAAAGTAATTAAAAACACTTAAAAATGTATCATTTTAAACCTAATTAAAAACATATTAAATAAATCTTTTTTTGTGATTTTTTTTTTATATTCATAAAATATATGTGTTAAATAAAGAGTGTACAAAAAATGAATGAAAAATGAATTAATTTGATGTGTTAATTAATTAATTGAAGTTGTGTAAAAAATTGAAAAACAACAAGTGATAAAAAGATGGTTTTGGCCCCCATGAGTGTTGAACTCGTGACCTTAAGGTTACTACTCAAAAGTTTAACCAACTGGACCACGCGCGTGGTCTGATAATCATTTGCAACGAGTTGAATATATTTTGAATCAAGTTTGTAAAATCAATTTCAAAAAAAGGCGCCAAGAACACAAACCCTATCTGAATTTGAAAAATCTGAAAACTGGATTGTTTGGATCAAGTGAATAGCCTAACTTGCTCGATTTTGGACGAGGAACATGATGGTACCATTTAATTCCATTTATTTTCACTCTAGGGCCATTGATTCTCTGATGAACACGAAGAACCCTAATTCTATAATTCACTCTGAAATTGTGTATAGTTGATGAATTATGAAATTGATTGAGGGCTATTGATCAGTGATAGTGCAGAAACAAGATGGTAAATCAGTTTTTCATTTATGATGCATGTATGTATGAGTTTGAAGTTGATAGGCACTTACCTCAAAAATGCCAAAGCTGGAGATCGAATTTTGCAGTAGAGGAGTTCCAGTTGTTATTTCTTGATCTGAACACCTTCAGTGGACCTTATGGAACATGTTTGGATGCTTAGAGCAGTTTGAATTCACCTGAGCATGGCCATAGTACCCGATCTGCAGTTGCTTCAAGTATGAATCAAGCTTGGTGATTATGAGGTTACAGATCATATGTGAGTGCTTGGATAGTTCATATGTGATGTATGGATGATGTTAGAAGTGGTAGTTTGGACAGAATTGAGCCTGAACAAAAATTGGCATGATAAGTCTCATGTTATGCATATTTGGAGGTGAGATGATGATTTTGAGTTTTCAGGTGTTTTGGGGTGTATGAGTGATTCAGACACATCATATATGACATTTAGAAGTTGTGGGAAGCATCACTTTGTTCAGAACTTGCAAGGTTTGGAGGTTGAGTTTTCTACCTCACTTTGAAACACATGACTTGTAATTCAAGAAAGAAGAGAGAAAACCTATAATTGTGAGGTTTTGGTGTGATTTGCAATGAAGTTTGGACCTCTATTTATAGGCCAAAGAGTCTGAACTCAGAGCTTTGCAACTTGCTTCAAGAAGTGATGATTTGGCTTAAGGGATAGAAAGGAATCTTTCACATTTAATGCAATGGTTAAAAGTAACTAAACCATGGTTATTTTGGCCAAGCTTCTTATCTCTTTCCTATCTGATCTTAAACCAGAAAAATATCATTCAATCATTGCTTTGGTGTGTCATCACTTGGATCATTGGCCATATAGTATAGAAACTTAGTGAAAATGGCTTGAAATTTCATGCTTAATGACCTCTAATGTCAAAATTCAAAACCATAGCTATGCTCCATATTTTTTCATGCTCTTGGACATTTTGGAAAGATCATGTTACACACTTCAAAACCCTAGTTGAAAGTTCCTTCAAGACCTTTAAGGAAATGGGTGAAAAAGATCCATGAACTTTGAAGAAAATGAGATTTTAAGTGAATTTTTCAAAAGATGCCAACTTTGAAGCTCCATATCTCTTAAATGGTTGATCTTATGGAAAAAAATTATATGTGTCAAAGTTGTTTATTGGATCAAAATCTACAACTTTCATGTTGGAAGTTTTTTTCAGTTTGTAGGTGAAATTTTGAGAAATTCCCTTTCAAAGTTTGGAAAAAACCATGAAAAACACTTAGAAAATTTTTCTAAGTATGAAAGTCAAACTTTTGACTTTTTGATTCTTGATTAATTTTCTTGATTTTTCTTGATCAAATGACTTCATACTTCATATATTGATGATTTAAAACTTCAAAAGTCATGGTTGACCAAAATTCCTCAAAAGTCAATGGTGTTCTTGTACAGTTGACTTTTTCAGTCGAATCGCGTTTCTGGAGATTTCAAATGAAACAGGCTATCCTTACCAAATGGATGGTATGAATAAATCACATTGAGGTATTAGGGGATATTGAGCCATGGTTTGAGTTGTGGCACCATGTCCTGATTAAAAGGTCAGTTGTTCAGTGAGTTAGGTCAAAAACCCTAATTGTCACCCTGATGAAATTGATGACTGTGGATCTTGAATTGAAATGTAATTTCCATTGGATGTTGTCATAGGGATTATTTGAGAATGATTGAAACATTTTATTGACTTCCTGGGGATTTTTAGGGTTTCCCAAATGTGATCCCTGATTTTGGTCCCTGATAGTTCAAAACCCTAATCTGAGGATTTGTCTGATCAATCTTTGTGTAGGAGATGTCTTGAGCTAATGGATTAGGTCAAAATGAGGTACTTGGGGTCTTGAGGTCTTGTCCCAAGTCATTGGGTCAAATCCTAAGCAAAAGTCAAGAGTATGCTATCTTCAGTCAAAACCCTAATCTGGTTGATTCAGAGCTTTTGATCTTGTTGAAATGAAACTTTGAGGACCAAATGTTGATTGTTGATGAAGATGATTCATTTGAGATGAAGGGAGAACAAAACCCTAATTGATTGTTACTTGTACTGATGAGTGATTTCTTGATTAAACCCTGCTGAGTCACAAGTAGCAAACACAAGCTATGCAATTTGTTAGAGATGCAAATGATGCATATGCAATGATATGAGGTGGTATCTTAGGTCAAAAATTGGGGTATGACAGTTGGGGGGAAGCTTTTCAGGACCCTTCATGCACTTCATGCATTAACATGTCTGCTTCGTGTCTATCCACGCATCTGAGCAAAACCATGTCGAAGTTTCTTTTGTATAGCACATCTCCATTCAAGAAGAAACTGCCAGAAAGTCTCCTTAGAGTTTTCTTATCTTTGTTTGATGCCCCAAGCGGGTACTCTTGAGTTTGAAGGAAACGTTTGATGTCGTGGAACCACGGTTTATCATCGATCACGGCTTCGGTTGCAAACACATAGGCGGGCCTTTCAAGGCGCGTGATTCTGACTTTAGGCACATCATTCCAGTGACTGACTTTGAACATGGAAGATAGAGTAGCCAAGGCGTCTGCCATTCGATTCTGATCTCGAGGTATATGATGCAATTCCACCTTGTTGAAGAAAGTCAACAGACGTCTTGCATAATCTCTGTAAGGAATCAAGCCAGGGTGGTAAGTTTCCCATTTGTCTTTGATTTGGTTGATCACGAGAGCGGAATCTCCATATATGTCTAGGATCTTGATCCTTAAGTCAATGGCTTCTTCGAGACCCATGATACAAGCTTCATATTCTGCGATGTTGTTGGTGCAATCAAATAGCAATCTGGCGGAGAACGGGATATGAGTACCCTTGGGAGTGATGATGATTGCCCCAATTCCATTGCCAAAAGCGTTTACTGCTCCATCAAAAATTAGGCCCCATCTTGATCCAGGCTCAGGACCTTCTTCAGGTAACGGTTCGTCACAATCTTTCATCTTCAAGTACAAGACATCTTCATCAGGAAAGTCAAACTTGAGAGATTGATATTCATTAATTGGTTGATGCGCCAAATGATCGGCGAGAATGCTTCCTTTGACCGCTTTTTAGGCACGGTATTCAATGTCATATTCAGATAACAGCATTTGCCATCGGGAAATCCTTCCTGTTAAGGCAGGCTTTTCAAAGACGTACTTGATCGGATCCATTTTGGAGATTAACCAAGTAGTATTGTTGATCATGTATTGGCGGAGACGTTTTGAAGCCCAAGCCAAAGCACAACATGTTTTTTCGAGCATGGAGTAACGAGACTCACAATCTGTGAATTTCTTACTCAAGTAATAGATGGCATGCTCCTTCTTACCGGTTTCATCTTGCTGTCCAAGCATACAACCCATGGATTCTTCTAACACAGTAAGGTACATGATTAATGGTCTTCCTTCAACTGGAGGAGTCAATATTGGTGGTTCTAACAGGTACTCTTTGATACTGTCGAACGCTTTCTGGCAATCTTCAGTCCATACAACCCCTTGATCTTTGCGGAGAAGCTTGAAAATTGGCCCACATGTAGCAGTCATTTGAGAGATGAATCTGGAGATATAGTTCAATCGTCCGAGAAATCCTCTTACTTGCTTTTCAGTCTTTGGTGCAGGCATCTCTTGAATAGCTCTGACTTTGTCGGGATCTACTTCAATACCTCTTTGGCTGACAATGAAACCCAAGAGTTTGCCGGATCTAACCCCAAAAGTACATTTGTTAGGATTCAAGCGAAGCTGATATTTCCTTAGTCGTTGAAACAACTTCAAAAGGTATTCAATATGTTCTTCTTCTGTGTTGGACTTGGCTATCATGTCGTCCACATAAACTTCAATTTCTTTATGCATCATGTCATGGAAGAGAGTAGTCATCGCTCTTTGGTAAGTTGCGCCTGCATTCTTTAATCCAAATGGCATTACTTTGTAGCAAAAGGTACCCCATGGGGTGATGAAAGATGTCTTCTCCATGTCTTCAGGAGCCATCTTGATCTGATTATAACCGGAGAACCCGTCCATGAAGGAAAAGACGTTGAACTTAGCGGTGTTATCAACCAACATGTCGATATGTGGTAATGGAAAGTCATCTTTTGGACTGGCCTTGTTCAAGTCACGGTAGTCAACACACATTCTGACTTTGCCATCTTTCTTCGGAACTGGCACTATGTTGGCCAACCATTGAGGATACTCTGAGGTGACAAGAAAACCTGCATCGAGTTGTTTTTGAACTTCCACTTTGATCTTGTTAGCCATATCAGGGTGAGTCCTTCGCAATTTCTGCTTAACCGGCGGACATTCTGGCTTCAATGGCAAGTAATGCTGAACAATATTGGTATCCAACCCAGGCATGTCTTGGTAGGACCAGGCAAACACGTCAACATATTCTTTGAGAAGGTCTGTCAACTTACTCTTGACATCAGCATCAAGCAGCGATCCAATGGTCACTTCCTTTTTGTCTTCTTCAGAACCCAAGTTAATCTTTTCTAAAGGCTCTTTGTGAGGCAGAATGGCTCTTTCCTCGTGCTTAAGTAATCGAGAGATCTCGTCCGGGATCTCCTCTTCTTCCTCTTCTTCGGCTTCGAACACAGGAAACTCAAAGTTGGGAGAGGGCATAGGGTTATTGCATTCAATGGGTTTATCAATAGTTAATCTGCACATGTGATTTATATCTATTTCAGAAAATTTATTATTGCAGGAGTGTATGCAGATTTTTTTGAAAAAGTTTTTTTTATTTTATTTTATTTTATTTTGGTTTTTTAGGATTACCATTTCCAGAAAAAAGCAAAAAATAAAACACATAATGTAGGGAATTCAAAATGACGCTTTATTTATGATTCATTTTTGAAACAAAGCCCTAAACACAAACTCATTTGTCTTGGGCAGGACAAAGAGGGAAACTTTTAAAACAAAGCCCTATACACAAAGTTATTTGGGCGGAACATTTAAAAGCAAAGCCCTATAAAACATCTCTCTGCTTTGGGCAAGGCAGGAGGTCAAAATAACAGCGAGGTGATTACTTTGAGCGGCGAACAACATTCGGAACGTCGACAGCTTTCCAGTAGCAACGAACTCCTCTGTGCATTATGTATTCAGGAAAATTCTCCTCAGAATTATCTTCAGTATTGACATTGACCGCTGGTCGAGCAGGATTTGAAGGTCCTGGTTTGTCACCTTTGTTCTTTGTAGAGTTGAAACGGTCTTCTTCCACCTCTTGAAGAGCATAAGACGAGTCACAATCCTCAGAATTTTCAGGATGTATTTCCCAGTCTTCAGGATGAAGAGACTCATTGTCAGCGACACTTTCTGAGTCAGCTGCGGGATCATCTTCCCCTTCATCTTCAAAAATGGCATTTATGTGATAATAACCACCTTCAGGATTATGAACCTTGGCAGATGCATTAAATCCGAAATCTTCAGTAATTTCAGGCTGCTGAGAAAATTGACAGGGCTGATAAACCTTTTCTGGTTGACTATCATATTCACAGGAATCTCCTCATCCAGTTGGTTGGATATCCTCAATCGCAATCTTGTAACTTTCAGGTGCAGTATATTTCACCATATAATCAAATTTTCCACTTGGTTGTCCCAAGGTGTCCCAAACCTCTGCAGGAATAGGTGGAATTTCTTTAGCACTTGTTTTCTCTGAAGGAGGATATGGTTCTTCCTGAGATATGTATCCCGAGTCATTGAGATAACATTTCCATTCTTCTTCAGGATCAGGTAGACCTTCTTCAATGCATTCTTCGATAAGGACATTAACCTCTTGAGGAATTGGGTTAAGGAATCCTCCACTAATGAATGTTTCTTTGATCGGACGAAGGGTTTCATCCTTCTTGGTGTAGTTTGAGAATGTTGGTGAACATCCGAGTCCCGCTCTGGTTTCATTCTTGGTCGGGATCACAACTTGCCCCCAGCCAGTGGCAGTTCCATCTTTCACTACTTTCACTGCCTCTTTGTAAGAAGAGATTGATGCTTTCTTCTTGGAAGATTCGTCTTCTAAAGAGATACCTTGGAACTGTGTTCCTTCCACATCATCAGCACTTATGAAAGAGAAATTGGATAAATGGCTCACCATCAAGGCTTGTTCTCCACTTATTGTTACCAATTTTCCATTTGTTACAAACTTTAACTTTTGATGGAGCGTAGAAGTTACTGCCCCTGCTTCATGGATCCATGGTCGTCCTAACAGACAGCTATAAGCAGCTTGTATGTCCATGACCTGGAAGGTGATTTGAAATGTATGTGGACCAATTGTCATGGGAAGGTTGACTTCGCCGATAACAGATTTTCGCGATCCATCAAATGCTTTGACTACCACACCACTGAATTTCATAGGCATTCCTTGGTAAGACAAGCGAGCAAGAGTCGTTTTTGGCATCACATTCAAGGAAGATCCGGTGTCTACCAACACATTGGACAAAGAGTCTGACTGACAGTTCATAGAAATGTGCAAAGCAAGATTGTGATTTTTACCCTCCTCGGGGAGTTCTTCATCACAGAAGCTTAAATTGTTACAAGCTGTTACGTTGGCTATTATCCCATCAAAATGATCAACAGTCACATCATGATCTACAAAAGCTTGATCCAAGACCCTCATCAGGGCTTCCCTGTGGGCTTCTGAGTTTAAAAGCAATGAAAGTATTGAGATTTTTGAAGGAGTCTGCACAAGCTGATCCACAATCTTATATTCACTTCTTTTGATAAGCTTCAAAATTTCATCAAAATCAGGATTGACATTGGTTCCACTGGATTGACCAACATCAGTGTTTGTATTACTAACAGGAGTCTCCACAGGATTCCCCACTGGTGTATTAACAAGATTTTGCCCAGTTACAGGAGTACTAGGCTGCTTTGAAGGTAGTGGAGTATACACACGTCCACTTCTTGTTACTCGACTCACATCGGCTATATTCACAACAGATGAAAGAGTAGGTAAAGGAACTTCTTGTCCATCCTTTATCATTGTAGCATTGTAGTTGTATGGAACTGCCTTGTCAGAGTCATAAGGAACAGGTCCAGGTAGACAAATGATCAAAGGAGTAACAGGAACCTTCGGTTTGTTGTAAGTAACTTCCATGCGCTCAGGCATGTTGAAATGAGGAACGATGACGTTAACTGTAGGCATTTCCGAGTTGATATCTGAGACTAAAAGCTCATGCGGATAACATCCTATCATGTTAACTTCATTTTCATCCCTATTTCTGTAGATCTCAATAGTACCATTATCTAGCAAAACTTGGAGATCTCTTCTCACAATCGAACACCCGTGAGGATCCACACAACATATTCTACAGGAACCGTATTGATGCTGGCGAAAATTCTGCCCCCGACAAAGAGTGGCGTGCATTTGTACCAAATCTGCTCTTGAGAAGTTGATATTATAGACTCGGTATTGGCCAAGACATCCATATACCATGTTTACAACATGCCCTCCATGATTGGGCAGCGGATTTGCTTGCACATTAGGATTCAAATTTCTGAAAGAGAGGAGATTAGATCTAACCAACCTCTGAACTTCGTATTTCAAAGCTATGCAATGCTCAAGATCATGGCTAGGTGCTCCTTGATGATAAGGGCATGAGACCTCAGCTTTGTACCACCATGGGAGTTTCTCAGGTACGGGTGGTGGCGCTTTAGTTTGAACAAGACCTCTTTCAATCAAAGCAGGGTACAATTCTGTGTAGGTCATTGGAATCGGATCAAACTGTGGAGCTCTTTGCACACGATTCTGATTATTGTTAAACTGCTGAGCCTGTGGTCGAGGCTGTTGTTGTTGAAACTGCGGAGTAAACCCCGGATTCGGTGCTGTATTAACGGCTGGTGCAATAGAAGCTACCTGTCGTTGACGATTGACATTTCCTCTTGGCCTCCCTTGGGATACCATGTCAACACTTTGTTCCTTCTTCTTTGGGAAACCACTTCCGAACTTTTTGGTTCCACTCGAAGATCCACCTTCTTTAGTTAGACGTCCGGTTCGGACTCCTTCTTCTAAACGCATACCCATGTTTACCATTTCGGTGAAATCACTTGGAGCACTAGCAATCATGCGTTCATAATAAAACGGACTAAGAGTATTCAAGAAGATCTTTGTCATCTCTTTCTCTTTTAATGGTGGATTAATCTGAGCAGCAGTTTCTCTCCATCGTTGGGCATATTCTTTAAAAGCTTCATGATCTTTCTAAGCCATGGATCGAAGCTGATCTCTATCTGGAGCCATATCCGAGTTATACTTGTATTGTCGGACAAAGGCCTCACCTAGGTCATTGAATGTTCGAATATTAGTGCTATCCAAGCCTGTGTACCACTTCAGTGCGGCACCAGTCAAACTGTCTTGAAAGTAATGGATAAGCAACTGATGATTATCTGCATAAGTAGACATCTTTCTGGCATACATCACAAGATGACTTTGTGGACAAGAACTTCCTTTGTACTTTTCAAAGTCAGGGACCTTGAATTTAGCAGGTATTTGTACACTGGGAACCAAACATAGCTCCTGAGCATTCTTTCCAAACAAATCTTTTCCACGGATAGCTTTAACTTCCAGCTGCATCTTGTTAAACTGCTCTTGGAGATCTCCCACAAGATTACGCTGATTTGTGCTATCACCTTGATCATGATAAATCTCATTGTCTCCGTAAGGAACAGTGTGAACCATAGGGGTCGGAACTGTCATAGTGGGTTGAGAAAGTGCCATAGTAATTTGGGAAAAAGTTACCCCTGAATGTGGAATAAACGCCGAACCTTGTGCAGCAGGCACTTCAGTTGTAGCTGTTTGAACCCCAAAGACATTATGGCGGAAACCTGTACCGAAGCTGAAAGGCGGGCCCCAACCTTCTAGCATGGAGAAAGATGGAATACCGAACGCAACTGTAGAAACTGGAGTAGTGACTTCAGATGTTACCGTCGCTTGACTGTTGGGTGGCGGCGGCTGATTCTGTGCGGCCATTAAGGAGTCAACCAGAGTAGTGAGACTTTCCAACTTTTCCTGAAGGGTGGTCACCGTACCACGAAGCTCAATATTCTCTTGTTCAGAGTGTTCCATTACTCTTCTTCTGCTTGAACGAGTATTGTATCTGTGATCGGATTGCGAGCGCGGTCGAGAAACTTTGAGACGCGACAGCTTGACGATCTATTGGAGAAAGATCCAAAAGATGAGACTCTATACAACAGACTCGATATGCAGAATGATGTATGCAAAAAGAAATTTATGATTTTTCCAAATATTTTAAAGATTATTTCCTTGCAAACATTTGAACACAAACAAATCTTTTATTCATTCATTTTTTATTGCAATAATGGGAAATGTTACAACATTGGAGCATAGCTCCTTACAAAAGCAAATGATAAATAAAAAAGCTAAACAAATCCTAAGCATCTTCATCAGACGAAGAACCAAATGCATTGTGCAGCTTGAGCTTCATGATTTCTTTCCCATAGTGAGCTTTCAATTCGGCCTTTTCAGCTCTCAGCTTGTTAACAACATTCTTCCAATCATCAGGAGTCGGAGCATTGCTTGTTGAACCTTCAAGATTTCTTTTGCTTTCTTTGATGTATCTCTTGATTGCAGCGTCTTTCTGGCGAATCTTCTCATCTTTACTCACGAGCCATCCATCTTGACAGTAGAGAGTTTCTTCGTGATCTTTCACTCTTTTCTTCAACCTTCTATTTTCCACCTCAGTGCTACGAAACTTTTCTTCCCAAGCATCTTTTTCTGTCCTCATTTTAGCCAAAGTGTCTTGGTATTCCTCCATAGTGGGAATGTTGGGTCGTTGAGACACTGCAGGAAACATGGGTTTTTCATAAGCATAAGGCATTTGAAACTCTTTTGCTCTTTTCTTTACCCAGCAGGTGTAGGCGTCCATGGCAATGCAATTTCTTTCCTCGCCTTTTTCTTTCCATCGGACGTCGTACCAAGCTCTCACCATTCTCGCTTTCAACCTTTTAGGATTATCCCCTTCTCGGTAGAAGTATCCTTCCACTGTAGGACCAATGGGTTTAATTGAATTTGCATACCCGAGTTGTCGTCGGGCTAGGACCGGATTGTAGTTAATTCCTCCTTGTGTACCAATGAGGGGTACGTTGGCGAACTCTCCACAACTATCAATGGTTTCTGTACCACAGCGAGCCAAGGTATACCAATGAATATCATTATTAGTAAGAGACATAAGTCTTCGAGGCCAACGCAAACCTTCTCGGTTTTCTGTGAAAATAGGAGACTCAGGTAAGTGTGAAACAATCCATTTGAACAACAAAGGTGCACAACATACAATGATTCCACCGCCTTGGCGATTCCTATGATGAACAGAGAAATACATGTCACCAAGCAAAGTCGGAACAGGATTTCCAATCAGAAAGATCTTTATGGCATTGATATCAACAAAGTTGTCGACATTGGGAAACAGAACCAACCCATAGATGAGCAAGGCTAGTACAGCTTCAAAGGCTATCATGCTACCAGTTTCGATGAAATCAAAGGCTTTCTTTATTAGGAAGTGTGAAGTTAAACCCGGGAGGTTTCCTTTGGTAGTCCAATTACTCTCTACTTCAGACTTTTTCAAATGGGTACTTGCTGCAATGACGTGTGACTTAGGAATGGCTTCCAAACCATTGAAAGGTATTTTGTCAGACACAGGAATACCTAAAAGATTGGCATATTCTTCCAAGGTCGGTACCAACTGGTAGTCTGGAAAGGTGAAACACCGGTAGACGGGATCATAGAACTGAACCAGAGTTTTGAGAAGTCCTTCATCAACATGAGTGTTCAGAATAGGCAAAAGCTTTCCATAACTTTTCCTAAAATTAGAAGGATCTTGTACAGAAGATGCTAACTCTATCAGTCTTTCTACATCAGGCGCTTTGAAACCGTACTTTTTGGTATACCTTTTTTCCATAACTTAATCCTATAATGTTTGCAAAGAAAATTCTCTAAATTTTTTTGGAAAAATCATGTTTTTTTATGGAAAAAGATGGGTTTTCTAATGAATGTATGCATGCATGGATGCATGGATGCCACATATTCAAACATGGTAAAGCAAACAAGGTAGCTCAAACATGGTAACACTAACATGGTATTACAAACATGGTACACAAACATGGTAACGCATAAGTTCAACGGTCCAACGTCACGAGCATGAGGTCAGAGAACCAAAAATGGGATAGTTCTAGTTAATCACCTGCACAACATGTTCTACTGATACGTCAGAGTCTACATTTTTCTTTCGGATATTACCGACTTTCCACAATTAAACTCATGAGCCAGTAATATTCTCAAGAAAAACTCGTCTGAGTGTGGTTCTCCGCATGACAACTAATCCAAGTCTTCACCTGAATAGTTTCTGCACCACAACCTAATAAGGCCAGGATGGGTTGGGGTTCTACGGTCTCTCAGCTTCTACAGTTCAATGAAAGTAATAATGTCTTCGCTACGAAACATGCTAAACATATATTACCAACAAGGAACCTCCACTGAGCGGAAGGATTCTCACGTGCGCCTGCACATGACTATACCCTCCACCTAATTTCTTATGTGTACTTAATCCGGGTTAGGATTTGTCCATAATGTATCACTTGTAACAGAACCACACAAGTAACAAAACCAGAACCACACATATAACAAAAAAATGAAATAAAAAATAAAGCAAAAAGAATTAACCCTTCCTTTGGAAACAAAAAAAAAATGGTCCCCAGTGAAGTCGCCATTTTTCTGTCGCGGGCGAAAAATCGTTTTGTTCCTCTTTTTTGTGGGATGAGACACCTGATGCCTTCTTTGGGCTCGAGTGCTCATAAAAAATGATTTTTCTTTGTTTCGACCAAACTTTTTATTATTTCCAAAGGAGGAAAAGGAAAAAAGCTGCAATAACCTAAAAGTGGGGGGAGAGATCTTGGGTAAGAGGGTTGGTTATACGAAGGGAAGGTATTAGCACCCAACGTATCTATAGTACTCTATAGGTTTCTTTGCTTTGTTTTTCATTCCATGTTGTTGAGAGGTTCTTGTGAAGAAGAGGTGGGACCTAAGGTGTTTGTTTGATTATGCTCGCAAAGATCATCGCGATCCTCTGCATACATATCCCTTAGAGGGAATCAGAGCATCTGTAGCTCGGGGTCTACGGGTGCTAAGGTTTGAATGGTTTTTTTGTTTTGTTTTGCTCGCCAAGGATCGACCTTGTGCCTACGTATTCTCAAAGGGATGTTGAGAAAGTCAGAGCAATCGTAGTTCCCACTTATGCTAGTGGAAGCAAAGGAAAATAGACAAATGTCGTCTAAATGCTAGATGTATCTAATCTATATCATCACATACATCTGTTTGTTTTTGTTTGAAAATCTTTTCATTATAAGCCCGGGGCCATGCCACTTAGGGTGCTTAGAATGATAAAGATGTTTTTTGTTTAACCAGCCTTGTGGCAAAAGTTTCAATGAAGTCAGCCTTGTGACAAAAACTTTGATTAATCAGCCAGCCTTGTGACAAAAAGTTTTGATTAATCAGCCAGCCTTGTGGCAAAAGTTTCAATGAAGTCAGCCTTGTGACAAAAACTTTGATTAATCAGCCAGTACGGTGGCAAAACGGTTTGATTGATTAGCCAGCCTTGTGGCAAAAAGAAGTTTGATTGATTAGCCAGCCTTGTGGCAAAAAAGTTTGATTGATTGATTGTTTGTGATGATATAGAAGAGATACTCCTATCATAGAGATGATAAATGTCTAATCTCCTAGGGTGTTTGATTTGGATATTGGGGATGCTTATAAGAAGCCCGTGGGTCCTTGTACGAAGCCCAAGAGGAGGCTATCCGAGGGTCCTTGCATTGTAAGCCCAAGAGGAGGCTATGGGAGGGACAATCCAGGGTCCTTGCATTGTAAGCCCAAGAGGAGGCTATGGGAGGGTCACTCGTTTGTACAAAGCCCAAGGGGAGGCATGGTATAGTTGGTTTGAGCTCTTAGAGCGATTTCACCGGGAAACCATACTCTATGTCCTAACCTAAACTAGGGAGATTCTTTGCACGAAGCCCAATAGGAGGCTATGGGGAACCTAGTGTTGTACTAAGTTGAACAAGCACACATATCACACATATGAACAAACATGAACAAGTATGAACAAACATGAACAGGTATGAACAATTATATATATATGACAGAGTGTGTGTATATAATGGAGTTTATGAAGGAAATATACCTGTAAGCATGATCCATTTGTATACACGGGGGCTCGGGACTTATACTCGAGGAGAGGTCCACTTGAATTTATTCAAAGCTATGTAAACAGGTATTTACAAAGGGGCTTGGGACTTATACCTACATGGAGGCCCATGATATTTTCGGGAAGATTTAAAGAAACCTTCATTTTTGGTTTGTTATTCAAAGTAAAAAACAGATTGAGATATGTACAAAAGGCGTACAATGAAATACCTAATTTCATGTACTGGAGTGGGTATGTACAAAAGGGGCTTGGGACTTATACCTACGTGGAGGCCCGTGGTATATTTACAAAACATGGTTGATCGTTTTATTTACAGACGCGTCGTTTGTTGTTTTGAAAACAGTTCGAAAAGTATTGTTTTGAAAGAGTTTTCTGTACAAAGAAAAACTGTAAAAAAGGAAAGGGACTTATACTCTCTAATATTCGAGAGGCCCCTGTTTTATTTTCATAAAACAGGGTGGATGGTTTTGAAAATGATTTGAATGATTTGAAAATTGTTTTGAAAAGATTTTATTTTGAAAAATGTTTTGGAAAACTGTACAAAAAGAAAAGAAATGGGACTTACACTCTCTAATATTCGAGAGGCCCCACTTCGTTTTGAAAATCAATTGATCAATTAAAAAGATTTAATCAAAAAAGAAGTGGTTTATCATTTTGAAAAAGAATCGCGATCGCTCGTCTTAAAACGATTTGAATTTGACAAAAGTCAACTTAATTAAGTTAAAACAAATTTTAATGCTTAATTAAGACCTAAATGATTAGGGTTTGATCACAAAAAATATTTACAAGTGATTAGGTTAAAAATTAAATGAAAAACAATACTTAAAGTAATTAAAAACACTTAAAAATGTATCATTTTAAACCTAATTAAAAACATATTAAATAAATCTTTTTTTGTGATTTTTTTTTGATATTCATAAAATATATGTGTTAAATAAAGAGTGTACAAAAAATGAATGAAAAATGAATTAATTTGATGTGTTAATTAATTAATTGAAGTTGTGTAAAAAATTGAAAAAAAACAAGTGATAAAAAGATGGTTTTGGCCCCCATGAGTGTTGAACTCGTGACCTTAAGGTTACTACTCAAAAGTTTAACCAACTGGACCACGCGCGTGGTCTGATAATCATTTGCAACGAGTTGAATATATTTTGAATCAAGTTTGTAAAATCAATTTCAAAAAAAGGCGCCAAGAACACAAACCCTATCTGAATTTGAAAAATCTGAAAACTGGATTGTTTGGATCAAGTGAATAGCCTAACTTGCTCGATTTTGGACGAGGAACATGATGGTACCATTTAATTCCATTTATTTTCACTCTAGGGCCATTGATTCTCTGATGAACACGAAGAACCCTAATTCTATAATTCACTCTGAAATTGTGTATAGTTGATGAATTATGAAATTGATTGAGGGCTATTGATCAGTGATAGTGCAGAAACAAGATGGTAAATCAGTTTTTCATTTATGATGCATGTATGTATGAGTTTGAAGTTGATAGGCACTTACCTCAAAAATGCCAAAGCTGGAGATCGAATTTTGCAGTAGAGGAGTTCCAGTTGTTATTTCTTGATCTGAACACCTTCAGTGGACCTTATGGAACATGTTTGGATGCTTAGAGCAGTTTGAATTCACCTGAGCATGGCCATAGTACCCGATCTGCAGTTGCTTCAAGTATGAATCAAGCTTGGTGATTATGAGGTTACAGATCATATGTGAGTGCTTGGATAGTTCATATGTGATGTATGGATGATGTTAGAAGTGGTAGTTTGGACAGAATTGAGCCTGAACAAAAATTGGCATGATAAGTCTCATGTTATGCATATTTGGAGGTGAGATGATGATTTTGAGTTTTCAGGTGTTTTGGGGTGTATGAGTGATTCAGACACATCATATATGACATTTAGAAGTTGTGGGAAGCATCACTTTGTTCAGAACTTGCAAGGTTTGGAGGTTGAGTTTTCTACCTCACTTTGAAACACATGACTTGTAATTCAAGAAAGAAGAGAGAAAACCTATAATTGTGAGGTTTTGGTGTGATTTGCAATGAAGTTTGGACCTCTATTTATAGGCCAAAGAGTCTGAACTCAGAGCTTTGCAACTTGCTTCAAGAAGTGATGATTTGGCTTAAGGGATAGAAAGGAATCTTTCACATTTAATGCAATGGTTAAAAGTAACTAAACCATGGTTATTTTGGCCAAGCTTCTTATCTCTTTCCTATCTGATCTTAAACCAGAAAAATATCATTCAATCATTGCTTTGGTGTGTCATCACTTGGATCATTGGCCATATAGTATAGAAACTTAGTGAAAATGGCTTGAAATTTCATGCTTAATGACCTCTAATGTCAAAATTCAAAACCATAGCTATGCTCCATATTTTTTCATGCTCTTGGACATTTTGGAAAGATCATGTTACACACTTCAAAACCCTAGTTGAAAGTTCCTTCAAGACCTTTAAGGAAATGGGTGAAAAAGATCCATGAACTTTGAAGAAAATGAGATTTTAAGTGAATTTTTCAAAAGATGCCAACTTTGAAGCTCCATATCTCTTAAATGGTTGATCTTATGGAAAAAAATTATATGTGTCAAAGTTGTTTATTGGATCAAAATCTACAACTTTCATGTTGGAAGTTTTTTTCAGTTTGTAGGTGAAATTTTGAGAAATTCCCTTTCAAAGTTTGGAAAAAACCATGAAAAACACTTAGAAAATTTTTCTAAGTATGAAAGTCAAACTTTTGACTTTTTGATTCTTGATTAATTTTCTTGATTTTTCTTGATCAAATGACTTCATACTTCATATATTGATGATTTAAAACTTCAAAAGTCATGGTTGACCAAAATTCCTCAAAAGTCAATGGTGTTCTTGTACAGTTGACTTTTTCAGTCGAATCGCGTTTCTGGAGATTTCAAATGAAACAGGCTATCCTTACCAAATGGATGGTATGAATAAATCACATTGAGGTATTAGAGGATATTGAGCCATGGTTTGAGTTGTGGCACCATGTCCTGATTAAAAGGTCAGTTGTTCAGTGAGTTAGGTCAAAAACCCTAATTGTCGACCTGATGAAATTGATGACTGTGGATCTTGAATTGAAATGTAATTTCCATTGGATGTTGTCATAGGGATTATTTGAGAATGATTGAAACATTTGATTGACTTCCTGGGGATTTTTAGGGTTTCCCAAATGTGATCCCTGATTTTGGTCCCTGATAGTTCAAAACCCTAATCTGAGGATTTGTCTGATCAATCTTTGTGTAGGAGATGTCTTGAGCTAATGGATTAGGTCAAAATGAGGTACTTGGGGTCTTGAGGTCTTGTCCCAAGTCATTGGGTCAAATCCTAAGCAAAAGTCAAGAGTATGCTATCTTCAGTCAAAACCCTAATCTGGTTGATTCAGAGCTTTTGATCTTGTTGAAATGAAACTTTGAGGACCAAATGTTGATTGTTGATGAAGATGATTCATTTGAGATGAAGGGAGAACAAAACCCTAATTGATTGTTACTTGTACTGATGAGTGATTTCTTGATTAAACCCTGCTGAGTCACAAGTAGCAAACACAAGCTATGCAATTTGTTAGAGATGCAAATGATGCATATGCAATGATATGAGGTGGTATCTTAGGTCAAAAATTGGGGTATGACAGTTGGGGGGAAGCTTTTCAGGCGTAGCCAATTCTCGTAGCTCAACCAACTAAAGCTCCAGCAAACGGGGAAGTAACTGAGCGTAAGGCATCGGGATAGGATTGAGAATTCTCTGAGGTATCTTAGGCTTTTTCCCACACATTTGGCCTCCTTGAAGAACAGATTGGCATGGAGGTAATGGCACATGGAGTTGAGGAGGAACTTCCTGAGGTATTCCATGAGTGGGAAGGGATCCTACTGAAGAGAAGGGATCAACAACTTCTGTTGCAGCAGTAGGAACAACATCCCCTTCCTTTCTTAGTACTGTTTTTAGAATTTCCATAACCAAGCTTAACTGAGTCTTCAACTGACTATTCTCTTCTTTTAGTGCTTCCTGATTACGGACCAAGTCTTGCATCTCCAACATAAGATGACCCATTTGTTCCCTCATCTCATCCATTTCTTCACGGAGTTGATCCATAGTTGATCTCGGAGCTGTGGCGGTGAGAAGTCAAATCTGTTGTTGATCTTGGAATCTGAATAGAAATGGTCCCATAAGTCTTTGAAAGAACCATGAAATGCATGATAGTATGAATGCATGTTTCATTTATGAGAGATCCTAAAGTCTTTTCTCACACTTTCATCTTTCTTTTTTGGAATCAAAGCTTCTCTTTTGTATAAAATATCTTTTCTTTTCTTTTTTGCTTTTCTATTTCCTTTTCTTTTACATATCTTTTCTTTTCTTTTCTTTTCTCTTTTTTTGGAAATAGACTTTAGGATCTTTCATAAATGGAGTGGATAAAACAATGATGTTATGCAATGCAACAGCATGGGATCAAGGTCCATATAATCTTAGTAACCACCATACAAACTTCTGAATGACTGATACAGGTCAAATGTCACAAGATCAAAGGTCCGACACCTTTTTGAATACCAGGAAAACCAATAGTCACCAACAGAACAAAATAGTCACCAACAGTACCTGTCATGTATATCCCACCCCACTCACAGGTGTAGTCTAGGTCAAGGTAGGTCAATGGCTTCCAGCGTTATCAGTTCTCCTGAAACACCATCATTGTCGCAAATACATGCCAACAACGGTATCTCATTTGAACCTCGACTGGTCGTGGGTCTCATGATCGCAATCAACAGAACCTGACATTCTGTTGGCGTCATGACTATCCACTCTGTCCTAGGTATCCTATGTGTCACTCTGGCCTGGGTATTGGGCCTTTTACCTCATAGAACATCCCACCCAACCTGCAAATAGTGAAAATATATGGTCCCGAAGGGGATCCCAATCCAGTCCAGATGCATGCGGAAAGTAAACATGATATGCAAGCGGGAAAGTAAACAGGACATGCGAAACATATAGTAAATACATAAAATAAATAAAGGCACGTATAGAAAAAACATAGCACACCCAGTAAATAAACAAACAAACGGATAGGCTAGGATCGACTCACTAAGGATGGACCAGCAACAGGTCTAGCAACATCCCCAGCAGAGTCGCCAGCTGTCGCACGCTCGCGAAAAAAGGAACAGAGTCGCCACCAATATATGTATCCCATAAGGGAAAGGAATATCAGACAACCTGGAAAAGGAAGGAACAAGGTCTTGCGACCAGAGAATCAAGGTACGGGAGTCGGTTACGCGAGGGGAAGGTGCTAGCACCCCTCGCGCCCATCGTACTCGATGGTATCCACCTATGTTTGTTTCTATCTAAAGGGTGTATAACTATGTCTATGTCTAAATGCGAAATGAATGCAAAATGTAGGGAAAATAAAGAATTGTACTCGCACGGGCCCTACCCCGCTGCCTACGTATCCTTTTCAGGAATCAGAGTTACCGTAGCTCGGCTAAAGATTTTCTTTTTGTTTTTGTGTTTTTTAGTTGGGCGGAGTCAACGCTCGCGTTCTTGCACAAGGGGACAGCCTAGGATGCAATGGAACGGAGATAACGATGCCCTTAAGAAGAAGAAAGAGATTGGTTTGTGTCTTTTAGGGTAGATGAGTGATGAACAGTACCCAATACCGGGCCACTCACCACTTTCTCTACTTTGCTTTAGTTTGAACCATTGTTAGATATTTTAAAGTGCTTTTGGTTGTGTATTTTTTAAGGGGAATTTACTTCACGATTCGAATCACATAAAATGTATAATGATCGAGAAGCAGATTAGGGAATGAATCTCACTCGCTTCCATCCCATTATGTAATGTTTGAGAAACAGATTAGAGAATGAATCTCACTCATTTCTCTCCCATTAATTAATGTTTGAGAAACAGATTAGGGAATGGATCCAACTCATTTCTCTCCCATTAAGTAGTGACCGAGAAACAGATTAGGGAATGAATCCCACTCATTTCTATGCCACTAAGCGATTGAGAAATAGATTAGGGAATGAATCCCACTCATTTCTCAATCACTTGCTTGATGTAATTCGCATCTTCCGTTTATTAAGTATTTTAAAGAGTTGAAAAGAAAAAGAGTGCAATAGGGAACTAATCCTAAATTCTAATCTAAGTTATCTATACAAGTCTAAATCCTAATGTTAACATGGTGACTAAATTCTAAAAGAATCATTAAAATGGTATCAACAAAATAGGCCAAAAATATGGCCAAAAGATAAGCAACAAAGTCACACAACAATTATACAAAAATAACATGGAACTAGCACAAAACAATTCAAGCCTCAATGCAAAAAACTTACACTAAAATACTACTATTTTTTATGACCTTTTTATGAAGGAGATTAAGTGTCAAAATTAACCTAAAAAATCTACTATTTTTTTATGAGCTTTTTAGTGAAGGAATTTAAATGAACTTCTAAATCAAGCAAAAAGAGGCTAAAACCATAAGCCTAAAACTAATATTTTTGTGATTATTGTTTATGAGGTTTTTATGTCATTTTATTACCTAAAAGAAGTAGCAAAAAAACTAAGTGAAAAAACCTAAAAAAACTATCAATTAAGTGAAACAGGGAGGTGTGAAATCAGAATGAAGGTGCTAGAAGCAATGGGGCGCAAGGCCCGTTGGTACGGGCCTAAGACTTGTTTTTGTTGTATTATTGTAAACAGATGGGGGAGCATGGGCTTAGTGAGGGTGAGAATGAAGCAAGTTCGTACTAGGCCTAACAGTCCATCATCAGATTTTCTAGTCAGATCCAATTGACTCTAATCTTATGCTAATTTCTAATTAGTATCCATTAATATCAATCAAATATCAAATTAATGTTCATTATCTAAATCCTAATTCAGATTAATTCAATTAAAAAAACATATGCTAAAAAAATAAAATAAAAATAAATATATAGAATGGGGAATTAGGGTTCTACTACCCTGTGACGAATCAGCTTCTCTGAGCTTCTTCTCCCTCACTCGCGAGCAAACGGCGGCCGGCAACGACGGAGATGTTCTCTCTCTGATTCTCTCTATGAACTCGCAGCGGTTGCGACGGTGGAGCCTCCTTCATCTTCTCCGAACAGCTTCACTCTCGTCGTACTCTCTCGTTTCTCAAGACACGACGGCGGCGCTCTTTCTTCATCAACGAACGTACAGCGACCAATGCACCTTCTCCAGCGACGTCTCAACGACGCGCTACCATGATCCAAGAACAAGAAACCAATCTCTCTCACTCATGTATCTTCTCTCCGCATCAAAACTCGCTCTCCTTATCTTCAGTTATTCCTTCTCCTCCACCTTCTTTTTGTTTCTTGCGGTTCAGTTCTGAGTTGTTGTTGTTACTGTACTCAATGATGGTGATGATTGATGAAACAGGTTGGAGATTGAAGTTTCTCTGTGATAGTTCACGCGAGCACGAGGATTGAATCACGTTTGGAGTTTTTTTTTTTGTATGATGAAGAATAGTGGAGATTGAAAGATGAAGATGATCAATCAAGTTCTTTGCATATCATTGATGATGAAGACGATGATGCGATGAAGGTGATGAAGGTTCGATGATTTTTGCAGTGGATTCGGTAATGGTTTGTTGATGAAGATCGAAGCGTGAATTGAATGGTTGAAGTTTGTTACTGGTTTTTTGCGTGTTGATTTCTGATTCTTTACAGGTTTTCTGTTATGTATCGTGAGAGAGAAATTGAAGATGATGATTGGAGGTAGAAGTGGAAGGTCCGAAAGTTGAAGAGTGTTGAAGAGAGAATTGATGGATCCTGTTATGGTTCAGTTACAGGTTTGTTATCTCTCTCTCTCTCTCCCTCAATTTTCTTCTTCTTTTCTGTTATCTGTTTCTTTTCTGTTAATGAGATTGAAGAGTGGTGAAGTGGTGTTTGTGATGTGGAGCAGGGTGAAAGAAGTGGTGAGAGTGTGAAGAGTGAAAGGTGAGTGTTATGGTGCGTGATGAGGTTTGAATTGTGGAGGGAGATTTGAATTTATAGGAGTGTGATTCTGTTATAGGTTGCAAGAGGTTGGAGGAGTTTGTTAGGGATGAAGAAGTCTGAACTGTTAGATTGGGAGATTCTGTTATGAAACTGAGGGTTGAGATTAAAGGTTAGAGAGTTAGTTTTCTGTTTTGGAAGTTTGTTAGGATTGGTTGTGTTAGTTAAGTGAGAACTGAAAGTTGGTTATATTTTGTTTCTTGACAGTTACAGTTCTGTTGGACTGGTTATTGTAAGTAACAATTAGCTTAACGAATGGAAAATTGGTTTCAGAACTGTGTTAAGTACTATAGCATGAACTGTGGTTTTCGTGAATGAGCTTGGTGTGGTTAATTGAGTAGGCTTAACAGCTTTGTAGCAATTCAGTCTGTTCTTTTGAATGTCGGCGTCGATTTTATATTGGATGGTTAGATGCAAGCTTTAGTGGGTTGAGTTCTGTTTTGAAACTGTTTTTGTGATGTGCAGGCGCGAGTCTGAATGTAAAGTGGATGTGTGAACGCCAATCTATGATAACTTGACCGTCATGCTGCACTCGGAATTAGAATGGACCGAATGGCTTTGTGCTATGGTGCTGAACATTTTATTTGACTGTATGCTAAACTGATGATATGATTATTTTGTAGTACAGTAATGTGTTGTATGGTAAGTGTCTGAACTGTTGTGGTCTGATTGTATTTTCTCTGGTTTTTGTAGGTTCAGTTCTCATGAGGTTGAATGCTGAACTGGTTTTATTCTAGAGCTGCGGGGTGTTTGGGCATGGATTGTAATTTGATGGGGCCATATGTCGCAGAGTGATATGTATGTGTGTATGCTGCAGGGGTGACCTCAAACAAATGTATGATGGAGCAAGGTATGGCTGCTGAATCTGGTATAAGCATTTGTGAAATTATGGACTGTTAATCTGAGTTAGGACTGAATGTGCAGGGCTGCGGTTGATACTCGGTGAAGTTGGGCTGAATGTTTAACTTGGAGTATTGCACTGCATTTGCAATGTACAGGTCTGTTTTCTTTTTGAAATAAGCTTCCTGTGCAACATTTTGTTAAGTGTTTGTAGACATTAACCTTTAGTGAATCATGGATGAACCAGAAATTTACTTATGAACTTGGGTTTGTCTTGAATATTTTTAAATTTGGTTTTTTTTTTGTTTATTTCTCTACTGGTTCTGCAGGTAGCCCGTGTAGGTATACGATGGCAAGGGGACATATTATGAAGGCGCTCGTTGGCGGAGATGAATCACCATAATGAGGGAATCTGAATTCTCACGATTGGAGGATGGCCAAAAGGAAATGAGGATAGGATGGAGCATGGTAACCTGACATTGCAAATTGGATGGAGCATGGGCATGAGGAGCAAAGGTGATGGGAAGTGATGTAGTTGAAGACTTAGAGACAGTAGGCTTTTAGGACATTTGTTGGCTTTGAATGTAAATTTTTGTAGTTTCTTTGAGATGTAATATAAGATAGTGTATCTTGAGCTTGAAATTGTGAATGATGTGGACTTTTGTAATGGATAGTTGTATTTGGACTTGGAATGTATGAGCATTGCTCTTGAAGTTGTAATGAAACTTGAAATACTATGTAATGTAATTTGAATTTGTATCTTTGTAATGAATATTTGAATGGATGTATGAATTGGAATTTGATAGTATGTGATTCAAACACTTGAATGATGATTGGTGTTCACATGATTTAGGCTTGAAATTCGGATGATAATGAGCAGAAAAATGTATGGATCTTGAATGAATGGTTGGAAAATGATGGACATTGTATTGTAGAGTTTTTTTGAAAGGAGTGTTCTTGATTTTTTGTAAGGAGATGTCTCTGAACGGTGAATGAAATTCAAGCCATGTTTGCAAATTATGCCTTGAACGGTGTATGCCCTTTGTACTATGATTAACCTTGAACCAATTACTAACAATGAGGTCATTTGGACCAATCTCTTGAATCCATCTACCAACCAATGAAGCCATAATTTTTATCCATCAGTCCATGTTGACAAGCATCAACCAATTTTGAGGACGATCCTGCTTTAAACCAGTTTACTCTTCTAACCGTGGTCACACTCTTAGCAATTCAACCCCGAAGTATGAAAGGCACTAGTCCACTGCCCTTATTGATGAATAATAACAAGCCCATATGATAAGTAGACCCCGATCCTTTGTAAAGACAACATACGATCCTGCCTTGAAGGAAAACCTTAGCCTGTTCCATGACCCTTGATCCCTTGTCAGATTATTGATTAATGAATGCATGAGTTATGTTAGATGACCTAATGAGAGGTATGTACATGAGATTATGAAATGCATAAGCCTAAGCCAGATAAAATTGAAAGGGTAGGACAAATTTGGGGTATGACAGCTGCCCCTATTTAATCGTCTTAAACCTGAAGGCGAGATTGGCGCTAGCCTTTCGAGCATTCGAGGTAGAAGGAGATTAAATATCAAAGTACCAGAAATTTGTCCTAGAGGAAAGATGGTGTAAGTGTTATCTCCTTTTTTTTTGATATCTGCTGGGGAAAGAGATTTTTTGTTTTTCTGATGGAGAAATATACAGTGAGTAATTGGAAGAAGGGTGATAGCTTGTAACGTAGCCCAAGGTGCCAATACCAGGTTCCCAAGAGAAATGTTACATGAAACAATGACTGAAAGGAAATAGATCTCGTGCGATCTATGACTCAACATCAGGAGAAGACCTCGTACGATCTTCAAGACAGAAAGGAAATAGACCTCGTGCGATCTTACGACTCAACATCAGGAGAAGACCTCGTACGATCTTCAAGACAGAAAGGAAATAGACCTCGTGCGATCTTACGACTCAACATCAGGAGAAGACCTCGTACGATCTTCAAGACAGAAAGGAAATAGACCTCGTACGATCTACGACTCAACATCAAGAAAAGACCTCGTACGATCTTCAAGACAGAAAGGAAATAGACCTCGTGCGATCTACGACTCAACATCAGGAAAAGACCTCGTACGATCTTCAAGACAGAAAGGAAATAGACCTCGTGCGATCTTACGACTCAACATCAGGAGAAGACCTTGTACGATCTTCAAGACAGAAAGGAAATAGACCTCGTATGATCTACGACTCAACATCAGGAGAAGACCTCGTACGGTCTTCAAGACAGAAAGGAAAAGATCTCGTGCGACCCATGACTCAACATCGGGAGAAGACCTCGTGCGACCTCCAGGGTAGAATAGACCTCGTGCGATCTACGACTCAACATCGGGAGAAAACCTCGTACGATCTTCAAGACAAAAAGGAAATAGACCTCGTGCGATCTTACGACTCAACATCAGGAGAAGACCTCGTACGATCTTCAAGACAGAAAGGAAATAGACCTCGTGCGATCTACGACTCAACATCAAGAAAAGACCTCGTACGATCTTCAAGACAGAAAGGAAATAGACCCCGATCCTTTGTGAAGACAACATACGATCCTGCCTTGAAGGAAAACCTTAGCCTGTTCCATGACCCTTGATCCCTTGTCAGATTATTGATTAATGAATGCATGAGTTATGTTAGATGACCTAATGAGAGGTATGTACATGAGATTATGAAATGCATAAGCCTAAGCCAGATAAAATTGAAAGGGTAGGACAAATTTGGGGTATGACAGGTAGCAATCGATTATTTTACCAAGTGGGTAGAAGCTGCTTCATATGCTAATATAACAAAGCAAGTTGTGGTCAGATTTATCAAGAGCAACATCATTTGCAGATATGGTGTACCGAGCAAAATCATCACTGATAATGGCTCGAATCTGAATAATAGCATGATGAGAGAACTGTGTGAAAGTTTCAAAATTGAACATCACAACTCTTCGCCTTATAGGCCCAAGATGAATGGAGCTGTTGAAGCAGCAAATAAGAATATTAAGAAGATTGTGCAAAAGAAGGTTGTTACGTACAAGGACTGGCATGAGATGCTCCCATTCTCTTTGCATGGGTATCGTACATCTGTTCGTACTTCAACCGGGGTAACTCCCTTTTATTTGGTTTATGGTATGGAAGCAGTGCTCCCTATTGAGGTTGAGATTCCATCGTTGAGAGTTTTAATGGAAACCAAGTTATCTGAGGTTGAGTGGTGTCAGAGCAGGTTTGATCAATTGAATTTGATAGAAGAAAAGAGAATGACGGCTTTATGCCATGGTCAGTTGTACCAGAAAAGAATGAAGAAAGCTTTTGATAAGAAGGTTCGACCTCGTGTATTCAGAGAAGGCGACCTCGTGCTCAAAAGGATCTTGTCTTTCACCTCTGATTCAAGGGGCAAGTGGACTCCTAATTTTGGAGGACCATATGTTGTTAAGAAAGCCTTCTCTGGCGGTGCATTAATTCTTGCAACTATGGATGGAGAGGAGCTCCCACGTCCCGTGAATGCTGATGTAGTCAAGAAATACTTCGCCTAAAAATAACAAAAGAACAGCTCGCTAAGTTGAAAACCCGAAAGGGCGGCTTAGGCAAAAAAGAGCGTCTCGGTGGATTGAAAACCCGAAAGAGCGGTCCAGGCAAAAATTAGAGACATAAATAGAATAAAGTACCCGGTGGACTGAAAACCTGAAAGGGCGGTCCAGGCAAAAGTTAGGGATTCATGGCAAGTAACTACATCAGACAAGACTTGATCATCAGCAGTCATCTGTTTATCATGAAGAAGTTCAACACATTTCAACGGAAGCCTTTGCTCAGGAATTCCAAGTTGAGAGAGAGGATGGGGTCATTACATTTCAATGTACCTTTTCCACAAAATTACTACTTTCCAAACTTTGTAATCATCCGTGGGGTCTTGCCTTTTGCAGGCTACCATTCTATTAAAAAAGTTCGAGCCTTTACCCATTATTTGCAATCTTATTTCTTTCATATCTCTCAAAATGTCATTTATTGTTGATAGTAATTTTTAAAACAAAGAGAAAAATTGATTTCAACAAAATCCTTTTGAAAAATATAAAAGAAGTTTTACTTTGATTCATGAGTGCATTACAAGGAATGGATATGTTGATGTATTCATGTACAAAAGAGTAAGAATGTATTCCAGATGGTGTGCCTTTGGCCTGGTTCGAATATGACGAAGGACTCAGCTATTTTATTCTCTCAGCTCCGGTGTTCCCCTGGTGTGGGATAGCAATTATTTTGAGGCCATCAAAAGTTTATAGCAATTTATGCTCATGTTTATGGATGATACCTCTAGTTTTCAGCTTGAGACATTGCTTGATTATGTTATTTTTGTACTCTATCTCTTGAGTTAATCCTTGTGCTAAGTTTTGGCAGCATATGCATCATTAACATGCATCAAAAACAGTCATGCATTCATATTTGCTATCATGAAGTTTATTTGTCAATCAGATTGCTCTTTCATTTAGAGTGTCTTTAGGCAGAAAATACTCATTTTTCTTGAAATCCCCACTGAATATGTTTCTATGTGGATGATATGTTTCAGTTATTCTGTTCAGATGCTTACGGACAGAAATCTAGTGAGTTATTCCCTCACTTGATCTGGTCTCATGTGGCAGTTTCTTTCCATTTGGCCATGGATTGAATTTTGGTCGCTGGATGATGAGTGTTGAGATTGTGCATTTATATTTGCACCCTCAACCGTTGATAAGAAAAGCAAAGTATGATTGATTGCTTCTCACCGTCAGTGGTACGTCGGTGCATCTCTTCAAACCTTCAGTGGAACGTTGGTAGTTCACCTTCAGTGGAACGTTGGTGTATCTTGTTATATCTTCATCGTCAGTGGTACGTCGATGTATTTCTCTTTAATACCTTCAGTGGAACGTTGGTATCTGTTATCGTCAGTGGTACGACGGGACATCTCTTCACACCTTCAGTGGAACGTCGGTGTATCTTGTTATATCTTCATCATCAGTGGTACGTCGATGTATTTCTCTTTAATACCTTCAGTGGAACGTTGGTAGCTCACCTTCAGTGGAACGGCGGTGTATCTTGTTATATCTTCATCGTCAGTGGTACGTCGATGTATTTCTCTTTAATACCTTCAGTGGAACGTTGGTAGCTCACCTTCAGTGGAACGTCGGTGAATCTTGTTATATCTCCATCGTCAGTGGTACGTCGATGCATTTCTATTCATATCATCAGTGGAACGATGGTGTGTTTTCTGTTAATGAAAGATGGGTATTCTGATTCTCCAGTGAAAGGTGATATATCTTCCCATCCCCAGTGAAAGAGGATGCATATTTTTTCATCCCCAGTGAAAGAGGATGCCCCCTTTTCTCACCCCTAGTGAAAGGTGATGCTTTAACCTTTCTGGTGTGAAATATTTTCCCCAGTGAAGTTTCTTTTCCCAGCAAAATTTTGTCTCTCCAACAGAGCCTTGTCTTCCCAGTGGAGTTATTCCCGCAAGACATTTTGCTTTCCCCAGTGGAGTTCCTTTGCCTCCCCAGTGTTGCCGTGTTTCATCGTCATCATATGCATTCATTAAGCATCGCATTATGTTTTAGGTTCAAAAATTGTGTGTTTTATATATTTAAGTCTCTTCAATTTCGTCAAAACAAAGATTTCCAATCATCGTATTTCCGAACCGAAGAAACTTAAACAGGGGTATCTGTCATACCCCAATTTTTGACCCTAAGATCATATATCATTCATATCCCAATCATTAATCAGGAGCTTCACTTGGAAGTTTTGTTTGTGGTGTTGCACTCACCTCATCAATAAGAGGGACCATCAAGCACCAATGATTGTTTATCTTGTATGCATATTATACTAACCCAAATACCAAAAATATTGCTTTGTTTCTTTGTATGCTTTTGTTTTGTAGGTACTAAGCCAAGACATCCATAAGCAAGGCATTTTCCACATTTTTTACAGCATGAAATCGATTTCCCTCTTGGGTAAATCGATTTCCCTACAGCAATTTTCAGCAAAATCACATTCTGGACAGCATGAAATCGATTTCCCTCCTGGGTAAATCGATTTCCCTAGTGTATTTTGCGCCAAATTCTCTTCTGGAACAGAGTGAAATCAATTTCACTCCTGGGGAAATCGATTTTCTTGGGGCGAAATTCAAAAAAAATAGAGAGGGAAGCTTGATTTGATTTTGGCACTTATTTTCTTTGACCATTTTTGTCATTTTACCAATTTGCCACCTCACCAAAGTTAATTCCCTTTATTAATTCCATTTTAACCTCATTTTACCATTTAAACACCAATTAAACACAAGATTAATTACCAAATGCCAAATGACCAAATTGCCACTACTCTTGCTCTCATCCTATAAATAGAGGTCTCTACACTCTCATTTCTCAAGCTTGGAGAGCCAAAAAATTGCTTGCAAATTCATTTCTCACCCTTTCCAAAACCCTCACCCAAAGTTCATTCTCATAGAATTAGTGAGATTCACATTGAATCTTACTAATTTTGAACTAAACCTTCTACATTTAACTCTTTTCTTTGTTTGTTCATCTCCAATTTTGAAGGATCTACACACTTTGTGCTTGTTCTTGAAGCTACTCCAAGATTTTTGTTCAAGAAGTGGTAATTTGCTAAATCCATGATGTAGATCTTTGTTGTTTTGGTTTAATGCATCTTAGATGCTACATTGATGATATTTGCTGGTTTTGTGATGGAAATTTCGTGCTCAAGTTGATGTGTGACCATAAGGTGTTTGTATATTTGTTCAAATCAAGTTTCATGCCTTTAAATGATGTTTTTGCTGAAATTTGCACTGGTGAAATCGATTTCCTTAAGGCTGAAATCGATTTCATGTTGTACGTAACTTGTTTTTTTTTGAAAACTGCACTATGGAAATCGATTTCCCCCTGCATGAAATCGATTTCCTGCTGGCAGAATGTGGTTTTTTGCCTTTTTCTCAACATGTTTTGGTATCTCTTCTTCCTATACTTCCTTGATTATGTGCTTGTGTAATTTTCATTGTTCTCTTTTATTTCTTGTGATCGATGAAGGTCTTAACATCTTGAGAATTCTATGCATTCTTGATGAAGACTAGATCATGTTATCTTTTCATTATTTTTCTTCTTATTTCTTATTGTCATCTTATTTTCTTTTGATCAATGAAAGTCTTATTATCTTGAGAATTCTATGGATTCTTGATAAAGACTAGATCAATTTATGTTTTCATTCTTATTTTCTTTTGATCGATGAAAGTCTTGACATCTTGAGAATTCTAGGGATTCTTGATAGAGACTAGATCATTTCTTCTTCTTATTTCTTTGATTGATGATTTTGATACATGGAGAATCCTCCTACATTTGTCCCGACTCGATAAAAAGATCAAATATGGAAGAGAATTGTATGCGGTTGATTTAAGACTTATGGAGGTTTATCGTGTAGTCGCTATGATTTTATCAAGCTTCTGATAAATCTCCATTGAATTTAAATCCGAGAACATCTTTCACTCACCATCGATCTTTCTTACTTACTTTGATAACATACTTGACAAGTTTCAAGATGGTTATCTTTAACATCTAACAACTAACTTTAATTTCCGCAATTTATTATATTGCTCTTTATATTTTGCTTTATGCTTTATCATTTCATCATATTTACATTCCGCTATTTTTTCTTTGTCCATTTGGACGTATTG
This sequence comes from Vicia villosa, assembly GCF_029867415.1. Classification (NCBI taxonomy): domain Eukaryota; kingdom Viridiplantae; phylum Streptophyta; class Magnoliopsida; order Fabales; family Fabaceae; genus Vicia; species Vicia villosa. The sequence continues at coordinate 27,252,982 of NC_081181.1, forward strand.
TTTATGTTTCCGCTATTTTCTCTTTGTCCACTTGGACCATACTTTACTTTTATGCTAAAACATTAATAAACAACAAAAATCTAAAAAACTCTTAAGGCTCTCTTTTGGACTATTGGTTATTATCCCGAGCATTTTAGAGATTCGGACTTATGGACTTAGTGCCTCTGGACCCTTATTCTGTTATTACTCTGTTGTTATTCTGTCTGTCTGGCATTGGATTGTTGTCTGTTTGTGTGTGCAGGTATTTCCTTGAAAGCCCTTGATGGTTATTTCCAAGGCATTGAGATAAGGATTTTACCCGAAAACAGCCGTTACTCTGCCCGATTTTCGTCAGAATTTTAATGTGCTTAATGCAAAGTGGTGCTAAGATAATAAGTTCATCTGGATCCCCAAGTGGTAATATTTTGGTTTGGTATTGATAAGTCCAAAGGATGGGAAATCTACCTTGACTCACAATGTCAAGTGTTGGCTTCTTCTTCGGTTAGACCGTTTCTTTCCTTAGCTTTTATTTTACGCAATAGGATAGCCTCTTCATCTCCTCCCATTCTTAGATTTTCAAAATCTTCTCCCTTTTTCAAAAACCTTCTTATGTTTGCAATCTTTTCAAAACCTTTTCTTTAAAAATATCTTTTGCTCTTAGTGGCTTTTTCTTCAAAGTTTAGACACTGTTAATTGTCGAAACGAGTGGTTATACCCCACGATTTTGAAATTGATTGATATAATGAGATATTTTCCGCGTGAGAGAGCTAGTGGCATACTCGTTGATTTTATCTGAGTTGGAGCCCTTCTTTCATTTGCGATGCAAAGAACTCATTTGTTCTCATGCTCAAGATCAATGGCGGAGTATTTCTCTCCGACGACGATAAAGTGTTTATTCGTTTTCTTAAAACGTTTTTCCCTTTAAGCGAAACTACATTAGCTCTGACTTCTCCATTGCACCGAGGAGGTATGTAGGCACAAGGCTTAATGCCTTGCCGAGCTTATTTTAAAAATAAAACAAACCCTTTTTTTAGCACACACGACACAGATTTTCAAAAAGGTTCCTGTGGAGTACCACAGATATGAGGGGTGCTTAAAACCTTCCCCTCATATAATCAACACTCGAACCTGAGTTCTCTTTTTGTTTTAAAAAACAACTTTGAGTTTTTCGTTCTTTTCCCTTTTCCTTTGAAAAAATAAAGCGCGGTGGCGATTTCAAAAGAAATATTGAGTCGAGTCTATTCCATGGCTTCGATCTCAGATTTTCCCCGCTACAGAAGGAACATCTAACCTTGGCTTGATGTATAAGAAAATATTAAAATACAAGATATAACGTTTATGTGATGTAGATTATTCTGGAGATAGAATATAATGTAAAAGCACTTTTGGAAATTTTCAGTTTCTGGGTGACAATCTCTTCTCTTGGTCAAGCAAAAGGAAATAACCTATTGCACTATCAACTGTTGAAGCAAAATATATATCAGCGTCACTTTGCAGCACTCAGATGCTCTAGATGAATAGTCAACTTAAAGATTTTTAGATATACGAGAGAGTAACATTCCTATCTTTTGTGAAAATATTGCTGCTCATTCTTCATCCTTCATTGTTTCACTCTCATTCTTCATCTTTCATTGTGTCAACCATACTCGTATCTCTCTAAATAATTTCATCATGGCTTCCAAAACCTTCGTTGGTAATGAGGAAATCCTTGAGGTCACCCATGATGCTCATCCAAGTTCATTCAAGCTACATTCTAATTTAAGTAAATTTACCACAAATGATGTGGATAAAAAGGAACACCTACTGGAATCCAATTGATGTATATGATGCATTATGATTAGAGTTGTTGTTGGTTTTGTATTGGTATGATGATGATCTTGTGATGTGTGATTAAATGGAGATTTTAGAATTTTGCTATGAACAGATGTGAAAGGAATCGAAGGGATGATTTGGGTTTTGATTGGGATTTTGATCGTGTTAGGATGATGTAGTTAATAACCATAGTTTTAGGCATGTATTAGAAGGCTTAAATTTTTTAAACTAATGGAAAAAGTGGGTTTTAGGGTCAAGGAATTCAAACCTAGAAACACAAAATCGCAAAAAAATTCTGCATAAAAAAGCCATGCGTTGACTCGAAGGATCTTTGCATTGACTCATGCATGAAAAATACCCAGTATGCGTCGACCGGAGGGTCGACCTGAGCGAACCCGAGAGGGACAGAATTATCTTTGCGTTGACCTAGGGAGGTTATGCATCGGCTTATCACATACCAATTTTTGACAGATTTTCCGAAGGCCGTAACTTGAGTTCCCGGACTCCAATTGATGCGCCATTCGAAGCGTTGGAAAGCTAACATAATGAATATACCATGGTGGAATAAAATTATTCAGGATGTAGTCTCCTAGTATTTTTATTAGGATTAAGTGATGAGACGAGGTAGTGATAACAAAGTAAGTAAGCTTTTTGTTATGAATTCACGTAACTATGTCATGATATAACTTGATATGTGTTTTCCTTATAACAATATGATGTTATTGAGATGAGGATGTGTATTCTCCTTATGATGAGATAATGATGCATTGGGATGAATTAACAATAAGTATGCTTTTATTATGAAGTTGAATTAACCATGTCATGTCGCTACTTGACTTGTGTACAATGATGTTTGATGTTATTGTGATGATATATGTATGTATGAAACATGTGATGAGGTATGATTAACATGATGAATTGATGTTTTTATGATGATGTGTGTATGTATGAAACATGTGGTGATGTATGATTAACATGATGAATTTATGTTGTTATGATGATGTGTGTATTATGAAGCATGTGATGAGGTATGATTATTATGATGAATGAAGATGCGTCTTGACTAGCCGTGATTGTGTTTTATATGGTGTTGCGCATCATGCATTCATAGCATTTGTCAAGACGAATAGTTCGGTAGTGTTTTACAGGATAATGATCCAATGACAGTTGTAGGACGATCCAGTCCAGTGATGGCCTTAATCCCATAGTGTAGATTAAGTGAAATTTGTCATATGCTCTGATTCCATGGGAGAATCGGTCCTATTGGTGGAGATCTTTGGAAAATAACGATGACTCTGTCATTAGTGATGTTTTGGTACCACATGCATGAGTCTTATGAAGTAGCATTTCATTATTTGTGGCATTGCATAATACTTGGATTAAGTGATGTCTTTGATTGATTCTTGGAAGATCATGTTTGGTATATTTTAGGTGATGTATTGATTGATTCTTGGATTTATGAAGTTGTGACATGAATAACTGGTGATTGTTGTTATGTGATGAAATGTAGTAAATAATGTTATATGATTGTTGTTTCCTTGATATGACTGCTATATCTACTCCTTATGTCTTTTATAGTGATTATGATTTACTCACCCTTTCTGTTTGAATGTTACCTCAATATGGGTAACATGCAGGTGATCAAGTTTAGTGCAGGAAGCATAAGAGGTAGCTTCGAAGTGCTCTATTTAGTTTTTGTTAAGTCTATTGGGTCTTGCTCTGATATGTAACAACGGGGTTGGAATCGATTGATTTTGAACCTTGAGCATTTTGTTATTTTGAAGATTATGTATTACTTTTATAATCATGAAGTTATAAACATGCAGTATGATGATCTTGTCGATGTTTGAACTACCTTTCATGGTAATGATTAATTTATGAAGAAGTTTCTAAGAGATATTTATTCCGCTGCAAAGTTTGAAGTAATTTGATTCATGGCATTAAAGATGCTATTTATGTTTAAATATTTTACAACCCGTGTTACGGAGCAGGATTAATTGTTATATGAAGTTTTATGAAGATGTGACATCCTTGCTTTGTTTTATGTTTATTTATTTATTAAAAGTATTTTTCAAATTCGTGGGGTTTTAGAATGGTGTTACAATTAATGAGGATATTGATCATCGTCCTCAAATAAATCTCCATCGTCTATTTGATGAGTATCAACTCTAAAGACACTACCATTAGTGATCCGCGTGAAACATAAAAACCTTCCATTATAAAAGTATGCTAAATATCAAAAATTGATAATGAAATATCATGAAGCGCTTGAAATTATCTTCATCCACCACTTTAAGGTTTGGAAGGGCATTTTCCATGAAAAGTTCTCTATGATGGATTGCAAAAGCACAAAATTATTTGGGTTTAAGGTTTGTGTTCTTAAATATTTATTTGAGCAAAACCTCATGTATATATCTAACCCTTTTTTGTTTCATATTAAAAACAAATGAAAACAAAAGCAATTGAAAATATCCTGGTACCCAGTACTTGATCTTCCCCAAAATTCAATGATTTGAAGATCCTGTTAGACGATAGGAATGGTCTAGAGGGGGCTGAATAGACCACCTTTTTCGACTTAAGAAAATTTTAGCTTTTGAAACGTGACTTCCCTGAATCACTTAATCGTCTAAGAGCGATTATGTTATCGGGGACCGGATATGTGCACTAAACCGAACGGATGAAAATGTCAAGTTATGAATTACGTTTTAACGAATATATCGATTGTATTAATTGCACACTATATGGTATATTACTCACAATGAGCGTTTTCACTAAAATTTGAACAAAAATTTGATTGAGTAATTTTATCGAACACTTGGTGATCGATATTTTACCTAACCTTAGTTTTTGTTCAACAATGGAAATAAACGAAAAACAAAGGAAAACAAGATAAAGTAAAAACGATAAGGAACACGATATTTGTTTAGGCAGTTCCTCTATCGTCCTCGCAGGAGTACGTCTGCCCCTAATTTTAAATGAAATTAGGAAAGTTTTATTAGATTGCAAAATGTTTAACAAGGATAGAAAGTACCAATCACCAACTACACACATGCAATAAAATTGAATACAAATCGATCCTCCCCTTGATTCAACTTGAATCAAGTTAATGTCTATGATCTTCACCGATCAAGACCCCGATTATTCCTTTCTCAATCCTCCGGTTGTAGCAAGTTTGTTGAGCGGATCTTCAATCCCTCAATCCCTTATGCACGGGTGAATTGATTACCAAAGCGAATCGATCATCAAAAACCTTCGAGCAAAATCTTTGATGAAGAAGGAAAAACCCTAAGGTTTTATACAAGAAACACCCTCAACAATCTTCACTCGAACAAGATGAATGTCTACCGTCGAATCTCGAACAAGACAAATATCTACCGTCGAACCTTATCAACACACGTTCCTTACTTCGATCGAGAAAGATGATTATGTGTGATTCTCGATCAATAAGCAAAAGGTTGAAGATGAGAAGAAGTTGAGTCTATCTTTCACGTTTCTTGTTGAAATGCTTGAGAATGATCACTTGAGTATTTATACCACATACAATGCATAGGCCAACTTGAAAACAGCAGAAAATCATATTTATTAGCGACAGGTCGACCTGCTCTCTACATAGGTCGATCTATTGAGTGTGTTGTACATGAAAATGAGCAATGTGTGACACTTGCGTCGACCTGAAGGGTCGGCGTGCGCATTCCCGTGAGTTCCTCAAACTACCATGCGTCGACCTAAGGAAGCAATGCTTCGACGCATTCTGTTTTTGCACTTGAGTAACCAAAATTTGATGCGTCGACCTGAGGGGTCGGCGTGCGCATTCCCGTGAGTTCCTCAAAATACCAATCCATCGACCTAAGGAAGCAATGCGTCGACGCATTCAGCTTTTACCTGAATTCCTTCACAAAGGACTTGCAGTAGGTCGACCTATATTATGTGTGAGTCGACCTATTGGTGTCTTATGACCAAAAGTGCTTGTTTTGGTTGCATTTGCTCGATTTCTATGATTCCACTTAAGTTGTAGTTGATTCACAATGTTTTGACATCATGAAAACTACACCTTGCCCTCACATACTCCCCCTTTTTGATGATGGAAAAAATTGTGAATCTTTGTCGAGGCGTTGCTTAACCGAAATGCTTGCTCCCCCTTTCTGTATGCTCCCCCTTTCTTGGTGCGTATGTTTTCCATTGCTTGCTGATTCACTCAGTTTTCTCCCCCTTTGACAACATCAAAAAGAGATAGGCGATATTATACATATATGGCGGAATAATATAATTCAATTTTGATCATTACTAAGCTCCTTTTTGCAATCATAATCGTAAAGCAAACATTCACATAAAATATCGCTTAATGATGAAATGAATAATAGGGCAACATAACATAAATAACCAAACACGTATTGAGCACATAGCTCAATTAATATCCTTACACAACCAGAGAGTACGGTAGAACGGTGTTCAGCATAAAATAAAACAAAGACACATAATACAATAAAAATTGTTCATGAAAGTGCGTAAATGGTGAATGCATGAAAAAGACAAAAGAGAACACTAGGCATTAGCATCATCATCTTCTTCTTGAGCCGGTGGTGGTGGTTGAGCCGAATGAACCGGAGGAAATGGGTAGTGTTGCATGAAGGCACTTGTGAAGGAGGAGATTTGGTTGCTCTGTGCATCCAACATACCATAGAGCGTGTTGTACCTTTGCTCTTGAAGTGTTGAGTAGGCTGTAAATTGAGCATCTTGCTCAGTGACACGAGTGGTCAGAGTAGTTAGGCGCTCATTCATCAAATTTTGATTGTCAATTTGTTGAAGACGCATAGCCTCCATCAATTGTGTAATGTTTGAGCCGGCAGTTTCAGCACCCACATCTTCATCTTCATCTTCACCTTCAATATCTTCCTCTTCATCAATGTTCATTTCATCCTCATCTTCTCTATTGAGGTCCGGATTGTTTCCTCGTAGAACAGCTCCATAGGCACCCGTGGCGCGATTGTAGAAGAAGCCCATCATATTCAGTGTCTTCTTTGTGAATTCTTGGTCAATGGAGATGGTCTTCTTGGGAAGCCGCTGAGATGGAATATTGACTTTATTAAGCACCCATTGGATGAGAGATGCATATCCAATAGCGGTGCCTCTACCTGACTCCTTTAATTCAAACATACGCTTCACTATAAAATGAGGCCAATTTACCGGAATTCTACTCTTGATCAACCAAACTAAGTACACTTCTTGTTGGTCAACACAAGAATATCCACCTTGTTTAGGTCGGATGATTCGTGCCACAATCCATTGTAGAATTCTATCAACAATGTTTAAGAGACCTGTAGTAGCGGACCGAGGGAACAAATTGCTTTGAACTATATGGTCAGCATGAGGGCGCCTCAACATGTTATTCAGAGCAACATTGTAGTTAAACTGGGTCAACACGTTGGTATCAGTTACCGTGACGGCATTCTCACAGAGTGGAAATAGACCTAATTGCCTCCAAGTGTTGTCGGTGATGGCGTATGTGGTTGTACCCATCTGAAAGTTGAAGGAACTGCCTTGGAAGTGTCCTTGCATACCATTATAGAAAACCCTAACCAAATCCTCATTGTACTCATGGTTTAGTTCAAGAAAAGTACCCAAATTTTGAACTTCAAGTAGTTCCATTACCTGTTGAAGATGAAGTCTTCGTAGAGTTCCTGTGAACAGCATGAATTGTTTGATGACTTTTCGGTTTCTGAAATGGGAGGAGTATGATTCCACAAGTGCATCAGGAATAAGAGACAAAGCATTTTCAATGTCTGGTTGTGGTTGAGAAGAAGAGTCCTCTCTGCTTGCTCTCTTTCTCAATGATTTGTGGGAAGCCATGGATGAGTGAGAGGGAGGAGATGAGTAGTGCTTAGGGTTTGTGTGAGGGGGTCGGCGCAAGGAGAGGAAGGAAGAGAATGAATTTGCTTTGTGTTCCCTTTTTAAATGTAACCTATTTTTGAAATTTTGCGAATGATGTGTCGACCTATGCAGTGGATGCGTCGACGCATTAGACTTAAATTTTTAAAAATTATTTTTTAGTAGGTCGACTCACATAAAGAGTAGGTCGACCTAAGGCTTTCAAATTTCAAAATTTGGCTGTATGCAATGAATGTATGCATGTTATGACCAAATCCTGCATAGAATAGTCATATTGATGAACAAATTTCAACTTTACCATAGTGATATATTAGCATGAAGTGAATTTAAGGTTGAAACGATATTACCTTTACACAAGGGAGATGAGAAACAAGCCCTCACATATCTTTCAATGAACACTTTAAAAAATTGTGAGAGCATAGATAATAATAATAAATAAAGCATATGCAACTACTCATAGTTGCAACCTATCCGATATACCAAGGACGCCAAGTTCCCTACGGATGTGAAAGAAGGGCTCGGTAGCTAGTGGTTTTGTAAAGATGTCGGCAAGTTGATTTTTGCTATCAACATGCTCAAACACTACATCACCCTTCTCAACATGATCCCTAAGGAAATGATGTCGAATTTCTATGTGTTTAGTTCGAGAGTGTAAGACCGGATTTTTGGTTAGATTTATAGCACTTGTGTTATCACAAAATATAGGAATATGATCAAGCTTGACATTGAAATCAAGTAATTGTTGTTTGAGCGAAAGTATTTGAGCACAACAATTACCAGCTGCCACATATTCCGCCTCGGCGATTGACAACGCAACGGACACTTATTTCTTGCTATGCCAACTAACCAAGGAATTTGAAAAGAAGTGACATGTTCCACTAGTGCTTTTCCTATCCAATTTGCACCCGGCAAAGTCGGAATCGGAATATCCAACCAAAGAGCAATCACTACCTTTGGAGAACCATAAGCCATGCTTAGTTGTACCTACAAGATACCTAAGTATGCGCTTAACGGCTTTTAAATGAGACTCCTTGGGACATGATTGATATCTTGCACACATGCACACACTAAACATAATATCGGGACGGGAAGCGGTAAGGTAAAGTAGGGAACCAATCATACCTCTATACCTTTTTACATCAACCGGCTTACCATGTTCATCCCGATCAAGATTTACCGCGGTAGGCATATGAGTGTCAATGGCCTTGGACTTTGCCATATCAAACCGTTTGATGAGTTCTTGACAATACTTAGTTTGACTCACAAATGTTCCTTATTTTAGTTGCTCTATTTGAAGTCCAAGGAAGTAGTTTAGTTCACCCATCATGCTCATTTCAAATTCTCCTTGCATAAGCTTAGAAAACTCCTTTACAAGACTCATGTTAGTAGAACCAAAGATAATATCATCCACATACACTTGAACTAATATTGAATGCTTTTCATGTCTCTTAATGAATAGGGTGGTATCAACTTTCCCTCTTGAGAAACCTTGATTAATTAGAAAATTGCTAAGTCGCTCGTACCAAGCTCTAGGAGCTTGTTTTAAACCATACAAGTGTCATACCCTAATTTTTGACCCCCCTGAGATGACATATCTTCAGGATTTTCATCAGGCCAAAGCAAGTACCCAGAGCAGTCACTTCTTCATCTGGCATTTAATCAAGGATGTTCAAAGACAAGAAAACTCAGGCAAAGGATCAATCAATAGAAGGATTGGTCTCTAACACAATCATAGGACTCAAAAGTTTCACTTTGATATTCATCTATGATTGATTAGACACCCAGTCATCTGAGTACAGGTTTACTCAGGTCACCAGACTAGGGTTTTTGAGCCTATCAAGGACTGAAATCAGGGATCACCTTTGGGAAACCCTAAAAAGCTCCAAGACATCTATTAAAGACTTCAATCATCTTCAAATGATCCATACAATAAGATCCACTGGACATCAAACCTCAATTCAAGATCCACAGTCACCAATTTCATCTGGTCGACAATTAGGGTTTTTAACCTAATTCATCTGGATAGTTGACTTTTAATCAGGGCATGGATCCAAAACTCAAGACATGATTTAAGAACCTCTACTACCTCAATATAACCCATTTACATCACTCATTTGAGGAGAAGATCTTAATTCCACACAAAAGTCCAAAATCTCACTTTATCTGGAAAAAGTCAACTGTATGGGATCACCTTTGACTTTTAAGACTTTTGGTCAAACCATGACTTTCAAAGATCAAAATCATCAATATATGGATATTAAAGTCATTTTACCAAAGAAATTCAAGAAGAATCATCAAGGAGCAAAAAGTCGGGAATTAGGGTTTTTGAGGGCATTGTGGGAACTCAAAATTTCACCTACACAACTCAAAAAACTTCCAACATGAAAGTTGTAGATCTTGCAAAATAAAACAACATCTTACATAGGAACTTTTTTCAAAAGATCAACCATTTAAGAGATTTGGAATTTTCAAGCTTTAGGTTATAAAAACTTAGAAATTTTTCCAAGTGTTTTAACCTAGTTTTCATCCAACTTTGGGCTCATTTTTCACAATTTTCCCAAATGATTCTGAAGAAACCCCAAACTAATGATTTGAAGTAGATGTTTAGGGCTTTCCAAATTGTGCTCAACCTTCTCCAAATTCATTTTGAGCTAGGAGTTATGCTTGTTTAAAGTTGGCCTCATAAGGTGAAATTATAGGTCATGTACAAATTGGAACTTTGCAATTTTGTGCAATTAGCTTCACTAAGTGATGCTACACGACCTCTAATACATCTGCAAGCATACCATACATCAATTTCCATCATTGCATAAGGATTGAAGAAGATTCCCAAAAACAAAGGCATATGATTATGTAATGATTGCATTTTTGAATTTATGGCAAATGGTGAATCATCAAGGAATCTTGCTCTAAGCCAATTAGAACTCTCCTCTGCATCAGAAATGTTCCCTAAGATCATACAAGATCAATGGTTGGGGAAGCTAGCCCGAAAATGCATCATTGCATTTGGGATATTTTCAAAATTTCTTCATGGCTAAGAAACCAAACTCACTTCACTAAGCAAGCTTGCTATGTTCAACTGCTCTGAACCATTTGCCTATAAATAGAGGGGTCTTTCTCATTCAAAAAACACACCAAAGCAACAGAATTCTTGCTTTCTCTCTTCTTTCTTCATACTTAAGGTTTTCAAAGGTTCTTTGGCAAGAAGACTCGGATTCTTCAAACTAGAGCTCTTCCTTTGGAATTAAGTATTCAAACACCTTAGGGGAGTCATTTAGAGGTGATCCAAACCTCTGAAACACTTTTGTACGTGGGGAATCATCATCTTCACCTCTCACTTGGAGCTGTTGCAGTTGGGGTCGAGCAAGAGGTTCTGGGCACTTTCAGTCCAAGTTAAGCATCTCAACACCTTCCAGGAGGATCACTGAAGCTATCTGGATCGTTGTAACAACTCTGCAACACACTTTGATCAGAGCCAAATCTTCATTTTTCAGGTAAGTTTCAAAAGCTTCAAACTCTATGATTCACGCATGATAAATTTAAAATGAAGTTACCAGTTGGTTTCTGCACCTTCATAGATCATTAGCCCTCAACCAATTGCATCAAATCATGCATATATAATATTTCATGTTTAATTTCAGTTTTAGGATTCTTAGTGTTCATACTTGCGAATTTTATGTTACACTTAGAATAAATGAAATTAAAGGACACCATCATGATCCTCGTCCAAAAACGAGCAAAATCCATCTTTACATCTTTGAATTTAGTTGAGAATTGAGGGAGATAGGATTTCCAGAAATTGAAATCGTGAGGTTGAAGATGAAGTTGCTTTCCGCGCGTTTTTTTGAATTCTCAGAAGCAAGTTTAAAATATAATCAATTGGAAGCGTGTTTTAAACGACTAAAACGTTCAGCTCACTTGGTTACAAGCGCCTCTCACTTTCTCATGCCTTAGGTCTGGGGTTCGATCCCCCCCTCAGACCTTTTGTTTTTATTTTTCATTTTAACGCACGTGTTTTATATATAACCAATTGGAATCCCTCTTTAGTCACACTGAGCGTGTAGCTCAGTTGGCTTTGTTTTGTGTGGTGACCATGGGAGCGTGGGTTCAAGCCTTGGTAGTGACAAAACAATATTTTTTATCACTTTTTCCATTTGATTTCTTTACAACTTTAAACAATTATTTAACCTTTCAAATTAATTCATTTTAATTTCATTTTTTACACACTTGTCATTTAATATATCTATTTTGTGAATAATCAAAAAAATCATAAAAATATTATTTATTTCATATATTCTTATTAGGTTTAAAATAGTATGTTTTAAGTGTTTTCTTAAATACTTTGAAAATATATATTTTCATTTTGTTTTAACCTAATTACTTTGTGAATAATTTTATGATAAAACCCTAATTATTTAGGTCTTAATTAGGTATAGATTTCATCTTTGCCTTAATTAAGTTGACTTTTGTCAATGTTCAAAACTGTTTTCAGTCTCCAATTAAACGGATGATTAAGGTTTTCAAACAACAAAACCTTATATCATTTCAATCATTTTCAACTGTTTCTTATAAACAGTAAATCATTTTTAAGTGGGCCTCTAATAGAGTGTAAGTCCCAACACCTTTTTCTTTTCATAGTTTGTTTTCAAAAACTGTATTTACAAAATCTTCTTTATGTTTTCAAAATATTCTTCTGGTATTTGAAGGGCATTATTCCCGGTGAAACTCTTCAGATACCTATGTGACCTTTGTCCATCTTCACTTCTTCTGTTTTCAAAACCTTTAACTGTTTATAATAAATATTCAACTGTTATCAAAACAACAAAAATTACTGGTAAGGCTTTGTACATACTTCTTCAAAGGCCTCCACTCCATCCAGGTTAGGCTTTACAATCTTTCAATTTACAGTCTTTATTTTAAATTATTGTCAAATATAGAACTGTATATATATATATATATATATATATATATATATATATATATATATATATATTAGAACTACGTTTGAGTGTAAACCCTAGGACAGTTAAACTATATATATATATTATAGGAATATGACATAGGATTGAGAATGTCTTCCCGGTGAAGGCTCTTTCCTAATTAGAGATCTGTAGTTCAAACCCCCAAGATGAATTATTCCCGGTGAAACATCTTGGCAAAAACCTTAGAATCCAAAAAATAGGACACATCCACCCAAAGAGGAATTATTCCCGGTGAAACCTCTTACCCATTTGCTTAAAGCCAAAATAAGTTCAAAATCACATAGCTTTCTCTTGTGCTATAACAAGGACCCTCGATGACCCTCGATTAGCCTCCTCTTGGGCTTTGTACAAGGACCCACAGGCTTCTTAAAAGCATTTCCAGCTTCCTCTTGAGCTTGTATACAAGGACCCATCAGGTTTCTTACAAACATAGGAACAGGTCTTTAGTCACCTCTTAACATACCCTGGTGAGTTTCTTCCAATTTAAACCAGACTTTAAACAAGCTAAGTTTGTCTCAATTTTACATTGAGTACACATTTTGGAATGAGAGACATGGACAGTCTCTGTCACCCTTATCTTCATCAATTTTCCTTAGCAGAGTGTAGGATCCATGTTTGCTTATCCTCAGCAAGTGTCAGCCTTCATCTTGGGCTTTAAACAAGAAGTCTCATTAGATAATCTTTCTGCCATCATTTTAATATAAAAACCCCTAGAAAGGGTTAGCCCCCAAAGTCAATTAATAAAAACCTGTTTAAAAGAATAAAAACCCTTGGAAAGGGTTAGCCTCCAAAGTCAATTAATAAAAACCTGTTTAAAAGAATAAAACCCCTGGAAAGGGTTAGCTTCCAAAAATCATTCTTTTCAAAAGATAAACTCACCAGCTGAGACAAAATCCCTGGAAAGGGTTAGCTTCCAAAAAAAATCAGTTTTTTAATAAATAAATCCTTCAGTAGAGTCAAAACCCAACAAAAATAGTTAGCCTCAACCTTGGGCTTCATACAAGGCACCAATAAAACTCCCCTGTTAATAGTCAGCCTCAACCTTGGGCATTGTGCAAGGCAGATAATAGAGTCTCCCCAGTGAGTCCTTCATCATTCAGGTAGCCACAACCTTGGACTTTGTACAAGGCAGATAGACCATACTTCATGTGTCAAAGATTCCTAACATCTAGGATCTTTTCCCTATTAGAGTCATTCATACTCAGTCAGCCACAACCTTGGGCTTTGTACAAGGCAGAAAATAATATTTTTCCTAGCTAGAGTCAGCCTCAATTCTGGGCTTTGTACAAAATACAAAGATTCCTTGTAATTAACCCCCAGTGGAGTCATCTCCCAGAGTCAATAAATAAAAATAATCAAAAAGCCTCAAGCTTGGGCCTCATAAAAGCCAGCTAAAAAATCAAATCTTTCAAACAGTAGATAGACATAGCTTATCTCTATAAAGAGATATTTCTCCTATCTTACCACATTCAAACAAACATTTCAATTTCAATTTCAAACATTCTCCCATTTAGGACTCTGAAAGGCATGCTCTGAGACAAACAAACCCAGACTTGTACACTTTCCCTAATTTGGATGAGAATCTTTCTTTCATTTAAGAGATACTAGCATACTTGCAAACACACAAGTAAGGTCACTCTCTTAATGAAATGAATTCAATCATTATGTCACTCTTTTAAAATGTTTGTGGTGGAATAGTAGAAATACCTCTCTATAAAGATGACTTCATGTCTCTTTACTGTAAACAGAGATTTAATTCAAGCTTCAACCTTGAGCTTCAAGCAAGGCACCCAAAAATAATTAATAATTAATTAGTTCCCCGAACTACATTAAGCTCTGACTTCCATTAGGGATATGTAGGCATGAGGTTCACAAGGAATCTCAGCGAGCTAATAAAATACCAAAAATAGTCAGTCTGTCTGTCTGTCTTTCTTTTATTCAATCAATTCCTTCTCCTAACACAAAGGAGAAACTTTCCCAATAATCATTAGCAGCACAAACATATTTAGACACAGATAAGGTTCCTGTAGAGTACTACAGATATGTAGGGTGTTTAAACACTTCCCTATGTATAACCGGCCCCCCGGACTCCAGAATTTCTAGTCTAGGTGAAATCCCCACACTTAGCAAACTCTTAGGGTTTAGTTGAGATCTTTTTTTCCCTTTCCTACTCGTAGGGCAATAAGAAAGTTCGTGTGATCTCGTAGGAAGAACTGAAATAAAATTCCTCCCACCACGGGCGCATTCTCCTTCCAAATTTCGCGTGAAGGGTCTAGCGTGCCGTCCTCCCAAGTGAAACGGGGAGGTAAAAAAAACGACAACCACAGAAAAATGGCGACTCTGCTGGGGATATAAGTGTTAAAAACCTTGGTTTTTCATCCAAACCAATGGTTGACCTGTTGCTGGTCCAGCCCCAATGAGGAATTAGGGATGCCAAATTCCCCCTCAAACAAGAGAGGTCCTGCCTAACCTCTGTGTCATATCATGTGTTTGCTGCATTTATATTTGTTTATTTTGTTTATTCTGTATCGGGAAAGGGCTTGATTCCCCCTTGTGGTGAGAAATCATATACCCGGATTTGAATGCAACATAAGATAGGATGGAGGATGTCTTCCCGGTGAAGACCCTCTAATCTTGGTTCACAATTCTACTCTTGGGATTTGCCTGGCTGGTTGTGATTAACTGCGCCACTGCATTCCGAGACTGATTTGTACCAGGAGGACCTAGAAACCCATTAACCCCACTTAAAGCCTTTTTTAGGACGTAGAGCGGTGATTACGAAAGTAATTGTCACGCAGATACTACACTCAGAGAAAACTCTCTTATAGATACCAATCAATGTATCTTTAAGGTTGAGCAAAAACTCTGAGACCCCTAGAACCCGTTCTACAGGTACAAAAATCCTTATCCTTAATTTACCATTGGGGCGAGGTTTGCGTTTTGACTTCATGACCACTATACCCTTCAACGCCATGTTTGTTTAAAACTCTTGTGTGTGCATTCATGCATTCATGCATCATTCATTAATAACAACTAAAAACAAAAGAGTCTTTTTCGAGTCGTTTTTCAAGGAAACTAAATAACGAACGTTTTAAACTTCAAAGAAAGAGAGAAACGGAGAAAGGACTTAAGGATCTATAGCATGGATTACGGAAGAAAGAGAGCTAGGAAATACACCTTCAAGATTCCCCAGGTCGAGGAACTGGGAAAGCTCGGAAAACTGGTGGTCAACCCCCAGGCTTTCAAGGAGAAGTATGGAAAACTTCTGCCTTTGCTCAATACCAACATTGTGGATGGGATCCTTCCCACCTTGGTACAGTTTTACGATCCAACGTATCACTGCTTCACCTTTCCAGATTATCAGCTCATGCCTACGTTGGAGGAGTACTCTCGTCTGATTGGAATACCCGTGTACGCGCAAGATCCGTACTCCGGTTTGGAAAAGAATCCTGACGACATTATCATTGCTGCAACTACTCCTTTGAACGTAGTCGACATCAGAACTCATATGGTGAGTAGAGGAGGAATTCAAGGATTGCCTTCCAAATTCCTGCTTGATCAAGCTCGGTACTTCGTCAGCATCCAAGATATGAGCGCTTTTGAGGAAATCTTGGCTTTGCTTATCTACAGATTGTTTTTGTTCCCTAACATTAACGATTTCGTCGACATCAACGCAATTAAGATCTTCTTAATTGGAAATCCAGTTCCAACCTTGCTTGCGGATGCTTATCACTCTGTGCATTCAAGAAACCTGCAGCGAGGAGGATTAATCACATGTTGCATACCGTTGTTATACGAATGGTTCGTTTCGCACCTACCAAAGTCTAGCACTTTCTGGAACATGAGGGATGGCCTTTACTGGTCACAGAAAATCACGTCCCTCACTCATACGGACATTGAGTGGTGTAGTCCTGACAACGACGAAACCAAGATCATCTTCAGTTGCGGAAGTTTTCCCAACATACCCCTTATTGGAACTAAGGGAGGAATCAGTTACAATCCAGCTTTAGCCCGTCGTCAATACGGCTATCCCATGAAAAATATACCAAGTAACATCCAATTGGAGGGTCTGTTCTTCAAGAACATCGACGATCATGGCAACATGCTGAAGAAGGAAATTGTCCAAGCCTGGCGTCTTGTTCACAGCAATGGGAGAAGATTGTTAGGAAAACATCTTTGCATCTCCCTGGATCCTTAACTTCAATGGGTACGCGTCAGAGCATTCAAGCTCAGGATGCCATATCAGCATCAAGAACCCATTCCCCTAAGGGAACCAATATACCTTTTCTCCACCGATGTTGAAAAACTACAAGCGGCATTAAACAAGGTATGCCAAGAAAGGAATGCTTGGAGGAACAAGTATCGAATCGTCAACACGGAAAATGTTGAGATTCAAAACATCCTAAGAAGGAAGGATGAGTTACTTGAAGTGCTCGATCGACAAGTGTCACAAACGTCACTTTCTCATCATATCCCTCCTGCTTCCTGGATCATCGATCAGCTCACATCAGAGAATGCTCAGCTCAAGAAACATAAGAAGATGTTAGAACGTGAAGTCGGCTCTTCGTCAAAATTTTAGAGTCCTTTCTCTCAGTTTCTCTGTATTTCCCTTTTCAAAGTGTGTAAAAAACGGCGTTTTCGCTTAATTAATAAAAGTTTGATGTTGCATAACGTAATTATGGTGTTTCCTTGAAAAATAATAACTTAATTACATATCATGCATCGCTTTAGTTATACGCACTGACACGAGAATTGTCGCGGATCTAATAGTCACTTTCCTTTCTCCAGAAAGAGAGGAGGAGAAGGAGGTGAACCAAGACTTTCAAGCTGTCTCATCCATACAACACTCGTTCAAGTCGCAAGAAAAGAATGGAAGACTTTGAGCAAGAGAATGGAGAACTCAGAGAAGAGGTTAATACTCTCAAAGATGCTATTGAAAGGCTCAATAGTATGGTAGAAGCCCTGGTAGTTGCGCAGAATCGACCAACGCCAGAAGAACCACAAAGGACTGTGGTTTCCGAGATTGTTTCTACTCCTATTCCTCAGTATGCCATGCCACCCAACCGACCTTGGGGCATGCCGTATAACTTTACTCCAGAAGGGTACATACCCCCAGTTTCTGAAGTTCAAAGAGCTACAATGGAGATGCAACCACCGGAGGGTTACAAACCTCTGGAAATTGAAGTTCCAAGAGCAACGGCAATGGGTTTCACACAACAGAATGCTGAGATTCCAAGATCTGCTGTCATGGCTTCTCCACAGCCGATTATGCATACTTTTCCTCCACCGGGCGGACAAGTATATCATCACGCTCCAAGTGAGGATGCTGGCGTGTATGAAAGATTGGACGAGTTCCAGGAACAGTTTCTGCAAATGTAGAAGGAACTCAAGACTCTTCAAGGACAAGATCTATTTGGAAAGAATGCTGCAGACCTCTGTCTGGTTCCAAATGTTAAGATTCCTCACAAATTCAAAGTACCAGATTTCGAGAAGTACAAAGGGAATTCATGCCCACAAAGTCACCTCGTAATGTATGCTCGAAGAATGTCAACTCAGACTGATAATCAACAATTACTCATTCATTATTTTCAAGACAGCCTGACTGGTGCTGCACTCAAATGGTACATGAACTTAGACAGTTCAGAGATTCGTACTTTTCGAGACCTCGGAGAGGCCTTCGTCGAACAGTATAAGTACAATCTGGATATGGCTCCCGACAGAGATCAACTCCGGGCCATGACTCAAAAGGATAGAGAAAGCTTCAAGGAATACGCTCAAAGATGGCGTGAAGTTGCTGCACAAATCTGTCCACCACTTGAAGAGAAAGAAATGACAAAAATCTATCTCAAAACTTTGAGTCCATTTTACTACGGACGAATGGTTGCAAGTGCACCAAGTGACTTTACCGAGATGGTAAACATGGGTGTACGTTTAGAAGAAGCAGTTCGAGAAGGACGCTTGAACAAAGAACCAGAATCTTCTATTGGTCCAAGGAAGTATGGAAGTTCTTTCCAGAAGAAAAAGGATCAAGATGTCAGCAATGTCTTGCACAAAATCAAGAAGAAATTTCAACCTCAAGTTGCAGCAATAACTCCGGTTGTTAACTCAGCGCCAGCTTATCAACCTCAGGTTTCGCAACAACAAATTCAACAAAGGTCGCAGCAACCTCAGCAGCAGGTTCGACCTCCAAATTACAACAATCGGGCTCCAAGGTATCCTGCCTTTGACCCAGTACCAATGCCGTATGCGGAATTGTTTCCAACATTACTGGCAAAAGGACTCATTCAGACAAGAAGTCCTCCAAATCCTACAAACAGTTCCTCACCATGGTATAAGGCTGACCAATCTTGTCCCTATCATCAGGGGGCACCAGGTCACAATATTGAGAACTGTTACCCTTTCAAGATTGACGTCCAACGATTAGTGAAGAGCGGAATGCTATCCTTCAAAGATACTAGTCCAAACGTCCAAGCAAATCCTTTGCCGCAGCATAAAGAAGCTTCAGTAAATTGGATAGATCAACACCCTAACGTCATTCAAATCTACGACATTCGTCAGATAGGGGAAAATCTTGTTAAGATGCACGCTAAACAAGCTGGGTACGGCCATGTACCACCTCACAACTACTTCACATGCGATATTTGTCCGAAGAATAATCAAGGATGTGCCGTAGTTCAAGCTGCATTACAAGAACAAATGGACTTAGGATGGATTCAACATATCCGAGTAAGAACTGAACATGACATCAACATGGTTCAAGGATGTCCAGGAGAATACAAAATCTACAAAGTTGAAGATCTTGAAGGATCGGTAGTCAGGTTCCATAAAACTTTAAATGGACTTGCCTACTTTGGAACAGATTTTCATCCTTACAGTAGATGCAGAATTTGTCGAAGAAATTCACAAGGATGTCTGCGCGTTCGCAACGACATCCAGAAATTGATGGATGATAATACCATTACAGTTCTTGCCAACAGGGAAGATGATGAAGTCTTTACCGTATCTCCTCAAATTAATCAAGTTGAACCAATGCAAGTTAAGTATGATAGCAGGAAGACAGCAGTTGCTCCGCTAGTCATCCACTTACCAGGTCCTGTACCGTATGAGTCCAGCAAGGCTATACCATACAAGTACAACGCTACATACATTGAAAATGGTAAGGAAATACCATTACCGTCTGTTGTCAACATTGCTGATGTTAGTCGAGTCACCAGAAGTGGACGAGTCTTCAACAGAACAACAGAAAATGTGGAGAAACCTTCGGAGGAAGTACCACATAGGCAAGACAATCATCCGACCAATGTTGTTCAAGAAAAAGAAAATGATGAGATCTTGAAGTTAATCCAGAGGAGTGAATACAACATTGTAGATCAATTACTACATACTCCGTCTAGGATATATCTTCTCTCCCTACTATTGAGTTCTGAAGCTCATAGGGAAGCTCTACAGAAAGTTTTGGAACAAGCTTTTGTAGAACCTAGCGTCAACATGTTGTTCAGAGCAACATTGTAGTTAAACTAGGTCAACACGTTGGTATCAGTTATTGTGACGGCATTCTCACAGAGTGGAAATAGACCTAATTGCCTCCAAGTGTTGTCGGTGATGGCGTATGTGGTTGTACCCATCTGAAAGTTGAAGGAACTGCCTTGGAAGTGTCCTTGCATACCATTGTAGAAAACCCTTACCAAATCCTCATTGTACTCATGGTTTAGTTCAAGAAAAGTACCCAAATTAAGAACTTCAAGTAGTTCCATTACCTGTTGAAGATGAAGTCTTCGTAGAGTTCCTGTGAACAGCATGAATTGTTTGATGACTTTTCGGTTTCTGAAATGGGAGGAGTATGATTCCACAAGTGCATCAGGAATAAGAGACAAAGCATCTTCAATATCTGGTTGTGGTTGAGAAGAAGAGTCCTCTCTGCTTGCTCTCTTTCTCAATGATTTGTGGGAAGCCATGGATGAGTGAGAGGGAGGAGATGAGTAGTGCTTAGGGTTTGTGTGAGGGGGTCGGCGCAAGGAGAGGAAGGAAGAGAATGAATTTGCTTTATGTTCCCTTTTTAAATGTAACCTAATTTTGAAATTCTGCAAACGATGCGTCGACCTATGCAGTGGATGCGTCGACGCATTAGCCTTAAATTTAAAAAAAAAAAATTTGAGTAGGTCGACCTAAGGCTTGAAAATTTCAAAATTTGGCTGTATGCAATGAATGTATGCATGTTATGACCAAATCTTGCATAGAATAATCATATTTATGAACAAATTTCAACTTTACCATAGCGATATATTAGCATGAAGTGAATTTAAGGTTGAAACGATATTACCTTTACACAAGGGAGATGAGAAACAAGCCCTCACATATCTTTCAATGAACACTTTAAAAAATTGTGAGAGCATAGATAATAATAATAAATAAAGCATATGCAACTACTCATAGTTGCAACCTATCCGATATATCAATGACGCCAAGATCCCTACGGATGTGAAAGAAGGGCTCGGTAGCTAGTGGTTTTGTAAAGATGTCTGCAAGTTGATTTTTTCTATCAACATGCTCAAACACTACATCACCCTTCTCAACATGATCCCTAAGGAAATGATGTCGAATTTCTATGTGTTTAGTTCGAGAGTGTAAGACCGGATTTTTGGTTAGATTTATAGCACTTGTGTTATCAAAAAAGATAGGAATATGATCAAGCTTGACATTGAAGTCAAGTAATTGTTGTTTGAGCCAAAGTATTTGAGCACAACAATTACCAGCTGCCACATATTCCGTCTCGGCGGTTGACAACGCAACGGACACTTGTTTCTTGCTATGCCAACTAACCAAGGAATTTGAAAAGAAATGACATGTTCCACTAGTGCTTTTCCTATCCAATTTGCACCCGGCAAAGTCGGAATCGGAATATCCAACCAAAGAGCAATCACTACCTTTGGAGAACCATAAGCAATTCTTAGTTATACCTACAAGATACCTAAGTATGCGCTTAACGGCTTTTAAATGAGACTCCTTGGGACATGATTGATATCTTGCACACATGCACACACTAAACATAATATCGGGACGGGAAGCGGTAAGGTAAAGTAGGGAACCAATCATACCTCTATACCTTTTTACATCAACCGGCTTACCATGTTCATCCCGATTAAGATTTACCGCGGTAGGCATATGAGTGTCAATGGCCTTGGACTTTTCCATATCAAACCGTTTGATGAGTTCTTGACAATACTTAGTTTGACTCACAAACGTTCCTTCTTTTAGTTGCTTTATTTGAAGTCCAAGGAAGTAGTTTAGTTCACCCATCATGCTCATTTCAAATTCTCCCTGCATAAGCTTAGAAAACTCCTTTACAAGACTCATGTTAGTAGAACCAAAGATAATATCATCCACATACACTTGAACTAATATTGAATGCTTTTCATGTCTCTTAATGAATAGGGTGGTATCAACTTTCCCTCTTGAGAAACCTTGATTAATTAGAAAATTGCTAAGCCGCTCGTACCAAGCTCTAGGAGCTTGTTCTAAACCATACAAGGCACGCTTAAGTTTATAAACATAATCAGGATAATCAATGTTTTCAAATTCGGGAGGTTGAGATACATAAACCTCTTCATTAATAAACCCATTTCGAAATGCACTCTTAACATCCATTTGATAAAGCTTAAAGTTTTGTGAACATGCAAATGCAATTAACAAGCGTATTGCCTCAAGTCAGGCGACCGGAGCATAGGTCTCCTCATAGTCGATCCCTTCCTCTTGGCTATACCCTTGAGCAACAAGACGGGCCTTGTTGCGAGTGATGATACCATTTTCGTCTAGTTTGTTCCTAAACACCCATTTAGTGCCAATTACTCGATGGTCTCGCGGAGGGGGGACAAGGTCCCAAACCTCATTTCTCTTAAATTGGTTTAGCTCTTCTTTCATAGCTAAGTACCAATGCTCATCGACTAATGCATCTTTGGAGTTTTTAGGCTCAATTTGAGAGACAAAAGAATAATAAAAACAAAAGTTACTTATCCTTGACCGTGTTGTCACCCCTTTTGATATGTCTCCTAGAATGTTCTCCATGGGATGGTCCTTAGAAGATTTCCATGCAGGAGGAAGATCACTCTTCTCGCTTGGTTGGTCTTCCACTTTCTCTTTAGGTGTTTGATCCACTTCCTCTTCATTATTCTCGGGTAAGAGGGATTCTTTATCTTTCTCAAGCTTGGCATCCGGATCATTTAGTAAACTCTCAGTTGAGACACCTGCACCATTAAGAACACTACCTTTTCCGACAACTTTCGGACAAGACTCATCAAAAGAGACATGTACGGATTCTTCAACAATATGTAACCTTTTGTTGTATACTCTATAAGCTTTACTAGATTGAGCGTATCCTAGAAAGATAACCTCATCCGCTTTTGCATCAAACTTGCCAAGATTTTCCTTTCCATTATTTAGAACTAAGCACTTACATCCAAATACATGAAGGTGAGAAATATTTGGTTTTCTTCCTTTCAAGAGTTCATAAGGTGTTTTGTTTAGAATAGGACGTATCAAGATCCTATTTAAAACATAACAAGCCGTATTTATGGCATCGGCCCAAAAATATTTTGGAAGCCCATGTTCATTGATCATAGTTCTCCCAAGTTCTTCCAACACACGATTTTTACGTTCCACAACACCATTTTGTTGGGGAGTTCGTGGTGCGGAGAAGTTATGATTAATGCCATGATTGCCACAGAACTCTTCAAAGAGATGGTTTTCAAACTCACCCCCATGATCACTTCGGATGGATACTATGTTAGTGTTCAATTTATTTTGAAATAACTTGGCAAATTTCTCAAACGCGGAGAAGGTTTCACTTTTGCTTGCTAAGAAAATTGTCCAACAATACCTAGAGAAATCATCAACTATGACAAACCCATAATAGTTTCCACCTAGAATTTTTATTCTAGATGGTCCAAAGAGGTCCATATGGAGAAGTTCAAGAGGTCTTGTAGTTGAAACAATGTTTTTAGATTTAAAGGAGATCCTCGTTTGCTTCCCCATTTGGAATGCATCACAAAAGTGATCTTTGGAAAACTTTATTTTAGGTAGGCCGGATACTAAGTCTTTTGAGACGATTTTATTTAGCAAATCAAAGTTGACGTGAGCTAAACGTCTATGCCAAAGCCATGAGTCTTCACTCATAGTTGCTAGACATTTTGCTTCAATCAAGGATACATCATTTAGATCAAGCACGTATACATTATTTACCCTCAGGCCTTTGAACACATCATCTTTCTCGTCATCATTTCTAGTTATGCAACTTTCTTTAGAAAATGATACCGAGTATCCTTTGTCGCATAATTGACTGATGCTAATAAGATTGTGTTTAAGGCCCTCAACTAGAAGGACGTCAGAGATAGTAGTAGAAGAGGGATTACCTACACTACCTTTACCGAGTATTGCTCCCTTGTTGTTATCACCATAGGTCACAAATCCTTTCTTCTTAGCCACAAAGTCATAGAATAAAGATATGTCACCCGTCATATGTCTTGAGCATCCGCTATCTAGAAACCATCTTCTTTCGGATGGCTCAAGACATTCCACCTACAAATTTAAACAACGGAAATAGGTACCCAATTTTCATTGGGTCCTTGTGTGTGAGTGAAACAAAGGTTGCTCTTGGGAGTCCATTTGAAAATGCCTTTGGGAACCAAGAATCTCCTAAAGCGACATTTTTTAATGGTATGCCCCCTTTTGCAACAATATAGACATCTTGAGTTTGAGTTGTCATAACATTTACTAGATTGATCTTTTATCACATAAGTGTATCGTTGATACGGATTTATCATACTATTTTTGAAATGTGATCGATCAATAGCATATGTGATTTTTGGTTGTGAGGCCTTGTCTAATTTGGCTTTGATAGTTTTAACTTCTTTTTGCCAAATGTGACAAGTTTCACATCCTCCCCACTTAAACCAAGGACTCTTGTCAACAACGCTTGTGTCTTTGATACTTTTGATCATAAATTCCTTGAGAGTTTCTAATTCCTTTTCGGAATCGGAAACTTTCTTCTCAAGGTATTTGAAAATTCTTTTATTTGAAGCTAAGCGTTGAAATGCTTCCTTAGCTTCATGATGCAAGGTATCAAAGGCATGCTTTAATTCAAAATAAGACATAGCATCAACATTATTATATTTATCATGACTTACAATTTTCTTCTTCTTTTGATGTGCCATGAGACATAGGTTGACGGTTTCCTCTTCATCGCTTGAGCCTTCTTTGCTAGAAGAGTTACTATCACTTTCCCAAGCGATATAGGCTCTTCTTCCTTTTGTCTGCTTCTTTTGAGGTTTGCTCTTTGTCTTATCTTTCTTAAGCGAGGGGCAATCCAGTTTGTAGTGACCCGATTTACCGCAATTGTAACAAGACCCTCTAGATTTAGTCTTCTTATACTCATCTTGCTTGTTAGTCTTTGATTGACGTCTGTAGTCAACTAGATTGTTGTCTGAATGCTTAATTTCATTCTTTCGAAGATATTTATTGTATCTTCTTACGAATAATCCCATATCTTCATCCGGACTGTCATCTTTGTCACTAGACTCACTATCACATGTATCTTTGATGTATGACTTAGAACTTGAAGCCTTTAGAGCAATAGACTTCTTTTCGGTGTCCTTTGACTTTTCTTTCTTTTCTTTCTTCTCGTGCTTGTTTAGGTTCATGAGATCTTGCTCATGTTCTTCAAGCTTTCCGAATAGAGCCGTGAGATCCAATGTAGAGAGATCATTGGCTTCTTTGATTGTTGTGACCTTAGGTTGCCATTCCCTACTAAGACATCTCAAAACTTTGTTAGTAGCTACGGCATTGGGAGTAATATGTCCCAAAGTGTGTAATCGATTGATAATGTGAGAAAATCTCTTTTGCATATCCGCAATGGTTTCACCTTGCTTCATATGAAAGAGATCAAACTCTTGCGTTAAGGTATTGATTCTAGCTAGCTTAACATCATTAGTTCCTTCATGGGCGACTTGTAACGCATCCCACATTGCCTTAGCCGTTTAGCAATGCGACACACGAAAGTACTCATCGACCCCTAAGGAAGCTATAATCATGTTTCTAGCTTTCCAATCATACCCGTAATTCTTTTCATCTTTGTCATCCCATTGTGCTTGAGGTTTAGGTCTTTTGATGCCTACGTCGTTGGTTATGGTGATAGCCATAGGACCATTGACGATGACATCCCATATTTTTCTATCAACTGAGTTGATATGAATGCACATACAGTCTTTCCAATAACTATAGTTTTCTCCGGTGAAAACAAGCGCTTTATTATACGCCCCTTTTTGACCGCTCTCCATTTTCTAAAAAGTTATATCAAGCACTAGAATGAACCGGAACTCTGATACCACTTGTTAGACGATAGGAATGGTCTAGAGGGGGGTGAATAGACCACCTTTTTTGACTTAAAAAAATTTTAGCTTTTGAAACGTGACTTCCCTGAATCACTTAATCGTCTAAGAGCAATTATGTTATCGGGGACCGGATATGTGCACTAAACCGAACGGATGAAAATGTCAAGTTATGAATTACGTTTTAACGAATATATCGATTGTATTAATTGCACACTATATGGTATATTACTCACAATGAGCGTTTTCACTAAAATTTGAACAAAAATTTGATTGAGTAATTTTATCGAACACTTGGTGATCGATATTTTACCTAACCTTAGTTTTTGTTCAACAATGGAAATAAACGAAAAACAAAGGAAAACAAGATAAAGTAAAAACGATAAGGAACACGATATTTGTTTAGGAAGTTCCTCTATCGTCCTCGCAGGAGTACGTCTGCCCCTAATTTCAAATGAAATTAGGAAAGTTTTATTAGATTGCAAAATGTTTAACAAGGATAGAAAGTACCAATCACCAACTACACACATGCAGTAAAATTGAATACAATTCGATCCTCCCCTTGATTCAAGTTGAATCAAGTCAATGTCTATGATCTTCACCGATCAAGACCCCGATCATTCCTTTATCAATCCTCCGGTTGTAGCAAGTTTGTTGAGCGGATCTTCAATCCCTCAATCCCTTATGCACGGGTGAATTGATTACCAAAGCGAATCGATCATCAAAAACCTTCGAGCAAAATATTTGATGAAGAAGGAAAAAGCTGAGTCTATCTTTCACGTTTCTTGTTGAAATGCTTGAGAATGATCACTTGAGTATTTATACCACATACAATGCATAGGCCAACTTGAAAACAGCAGAAAATCAGATTTATTAGCGACAGGTCGACCTGCTCTTTGCATAGGTCGACCTATTGAGTGTGTTGCACCTGAAAATGAGCAATGTGTGACACTTGCGTCGACCTGAAGGGTCGGCGTGCGCATTCCCGTGAGTTCCTCAAACTACCATGCGTCGACCTAAGGAAGCAATGTGTCGACGCATTCTGTTTTTGCACTTGAGTAACCAAAATTTGATGCGTCGACCTGAAGGGTCGGCGTGCGCATTCCCGTGAGTTCCTCAAAATACCAATGCGTCGACCTAAGGAAGCAATGCGTCGACGCATTCAGCTTTTACCTGAATTCCTTCACAAAGGACTTGCAGTAGGTCGACCTATATTATGTGTGAGTCGACCTATTGGTGTCTTGTGGCCAAAAGTGCTTGTTTTGGTTGCATTTGCTCAATTTCTATGATTCCACTTAAGTTGTAGTTGATTCACAATGTTTTGACATCATGAAAACTACACCTTGCCCTCACATATCCAACATTTTATCTTCACTAACAAATTAATTTTTACTTTAATATTTTGTGTTAACAATGTAATATTATGGGTAAACAAATGTAGTTTGTAAACACTTTTATTTATTAATATTCTGTGTAAATAATGCAACGAGTTTTTTTATAAAAAAAACAATTTATCTAACCCTTCAATTTTTTGATAAACCGAGAGGTACGATGCGCTAGTTTTGAAAATAATAAAAGTTCAGAAACTGGGGTTGAAACACATGTGTAAATAACTTTACCCCTCATTTTTTAAAACACCGAGGGGGAAAAGTGGCAACTTTTCATGACGCTTTTGTTACCTCTTTTCTGTAGCCGGGGTTAAATGCATTTCGCATCCGAGGTGAAATGTGTTTTTTGTATAAGTGATATGGACTTCATGTGGCCTATGCAAGTGGAAAGCCCTGGTGTAAAAAGATATGTCTTTGTGTGTGTGTGGATTATTTTTCAAGATACACTTAGATCAACTTTATGAAAGAAAAATCTGACACTTTTGATGTGTTCAAAGAACTATGTCAACACCCTCAAAGATAAAAAAAAGGTAGTGATATAGTAAAAATAAGGAGTGACCATGGAAAGGAATTTGAGAACTCCAAGGTCTCTAAGTTTTGTTCCTCTCAAGGGATTGGTCATGAATTTTCAGCATATATCACACCTTAGTAGAATGAGGTGGTTGAATGTAAGAATATAACCTTGCAAGAGTCAGCTAAAGTCATATTTGATGCAAAAAAATATACCTTAATATTTTTGGGTAAAAGCCATGAACATAACCTATCACATTCATAATCGAGTAACCATAAGATCAGGAACCAAAGCAAATCAGTACAAGATTTAGAAAGGGAGAAAACCAAATATCAAACACTTTCATGTCTTTGGTAGCAAGTTCTACATCTTGACAGATCGAGAGAAAATAAGAAAGTTGGATCCCAAGAGTGATGAAGGAATATTCCTAGTTTACTACACCAATAGCAGAGTATACATGGTATATAACAAACATACCAAGACAATGATGGAATTAAAATTTTTTGTCATTGCTTATACTCCTGAATATAAGAAAGAAGTTAAAGATGAAGATAATGTATCTCCTCAATAGACTAATGTCCCAATAGATGTCCCATACAAGGAGTTTGACATTGAATTTGGAAACATAACTGCTGAAAACCATTAAACCAACAAGGGACCATCTATCAAAATTCAGAAATATCACTCTATTAAAAATATCATAGGAAATCTAAATGAAGGAGTCACCACCAGATCCAGAGATATGATTTCCAACTCTTGTTTCATTTCCAAGATTAAACCCAACAACATCAAGGAAGCCTTGAGTGATGAATTTTTGATAAATGTTATGCAAGAGGAACTATGTCAATTCAAAAGAACAAAAGCTTGGGAATTAGTTCCAAGACCTGAAGATGTGAATGCTGTTGGTACCAAATGTATTTACAAGAATAAATATGATAAAAGTGGTAATGTAACAAGGAACAAGGCTCGTTTGGTGGCTCAAGGGTACATACAAATAGAAAGAGTATATTTTTATGAGACATTTGCTATAGTGGTTTGCCTTGAGTCTATTACATTGTTACTAGGAGTCTTCTGCATGTTTAAATCCAGAGTATACCAAATGGATGTTAAGAGTGCATTCTTGAATGTGTATCTTAATGAGGAAGTCTATGAAAAGCAACCAAAGGGATTAATTGATCCTAGCTTTCCAAATCATGTGTACAAGTTGAAGAAAGCTCTTTATGGTTTAAAGCATGCTCCAAGAGCTTGGTATGAAAGATTAATTAAATTCCTGATCAACAATCGATACAATACAAGTGGAATAGATAAAACCTTATTTTTGAAGAATGATAAAGGAAAACTCATAATAGCCTTGATTTATGTTGATGACATTGTCTTTGGTGGAATTTCAAACAAGATGGTAGAACATTTTGTTCATCAAATGCAGTTTGAATTTGAGATGAGTCTTGTAGGAAAACTCACATACTTTCTTGGTTTGCAAGTAAAGTAAATGAAAGACAACATCTTTGTATCTCAAAGAAAGTATGCAAATGGTATAGTGACGATATTTGGGCTTGAAAAGGCAAGTCACAAGAAAACTTCTGCTGCAACACATGTGAACTTAACCAGAGATGAAAATGGTGTTTATATTGATTAAAGTATATACAAAATCATGATTGGTAGTCTTCTATATCTCACATTAAGAAAACATGATATTACATTTTTATGGGTGTTTGTGCTAGATACCAAGCTATATCCAAGGCCATTCATCTCAGTCAAGTGAAGAGAATCATGAAGTACATGAATGGAACTTGTGAATATGGTATTCTCTATTCTCATGATACTAACTCTATACTAGTAGTTATTGTGATGTTGATTCGACTGGGAGTGCTAATGATAAAGAAGCACATCTAGTGGATGTTTCTTTCTTGGCAACAACTTAATCTCATGATTCAACAAAAGTAGAATTATGTCTCATTATCTATTGTAGAACTCGGGAACATTGTTGCAGGGAGCGGTTGCACCTAACTGCTTTGGATGAAACAGATGTCGAAGGAGTACAATGTCAAACAAGATGTCATGATATTATACTACGACTATTTAAGTGCTATTAATATTTCAAAGAATCATGTCCAACACAATAGAACCAAACACATTGACATTCGTCATCGTTTCATCAGAGAACTTGTGGAAGATAAAATGGTAAACCTTAAGCATATACCAACTGAAAAAAAGTTAGTTGGCATATTCATTAAAGCTTTAGATGCAACTCAGTTTGAAAAGCTAAGGGGAACTCTTGGTATTTGCATATGTGATACTTTATAGCAATTAATGTAGAGGAGGAGTGCAAGAATAAAAATATATTTTCTCTCTATATATCTCTCTATCTTATGATCAAGCAGGAATCTTGATGAGTAAGATGTTGTCTCAAAGAAAAGAACAAAGAAGGTTGTTTCATTCTAAAATCATTATTTCAACCTAAAATAATTGTTTCAACTTAAAAACCTATAAAGCTTCTCCATCTAGATTTATCCAGCCCTTTGAGGACAAGAAATCAATGCGGTAACAATAATCTGGCCATGAGAGTCGTTGTGCTAAAGTGTTAATTCTAAACTCATGTCTAACTCGATTCAGGAGGATAGCTTGATCAACCATCTTGTTCATCTTGAACTACTTGATCTATCTGTAGCATTTTCCTGACTTCAAGTGTTGTCATCATCTAAACTAAGTAACTATTAGTTAACTTGCATATTTGTGATCCATAAGCTTCACCATCTTGGATCACTTCTTGATTATATCTACAAGCACATAGATCCATATTCTTCTCTTTTTTGATGATGACAATGCATCTCTCAAGGATTTGGTAAAAGAGAAAACAAATAGAAATTTTTTGGAGTGGTCAAACTCCTTCTCAAATGAGTAGAAAGTATACTTTACTCCCCTTGGAGAATATATTTATACACCTTTATCATTATCAAAAAGGCGAGAAAAGATGTTAGACAGTAATTGTGAATTGTGAGTATGCAGGCACATAGTTTGCATAAATCAAACATATTTTACTAAAGGAAAAAGCATATAGTTCTAATAAATAGGATGAGTTTAATTAAATGGGGATAACTTTCATTAATATAAAGCACGTAGAGAACAAATAAGAACAAGAAATAACATGGAAAATAAGATATTAAAGGAAAAAACAAGCAAACAACTAAAAAATAACTAATTATCCTCCTCATATTCATTGCTAGATATGATCGAAAATATTAGTTGGATTGCAGTGAGCTTATCGGTGAGACATCAAATCTTTGGATTAGTCCTCCTTTGCATCCTCATCATTTCTTGTTGATTCTCAAGGATGTTGTTGAGGATAGTGTTAGAAGAGTAAGTAGGAGGGATGTTATGATCATAGTCCTCCAAATTTTCTACTTGAGTATGTGCTCTTGGTGGTGCTTTTGGAGGTAGTTGAATTAGTACACCATTTTCGACTTTTATCCTTATTAAGCTTAGAGTGTTTATTCCTATTCCCGAGTGTTTAATCTATGATTCCTCATTCTCTAAATCAAATCCATTTTGCTCCAATATTTATGTGACTAATCAACTATATGGTAGAAGCTTGTTCTTCTTTTTGGTCCCTACCATATGATGGATCACTACATCAGCCCAATTCTTCTCAACTCTATTAGGCAAAAACTAACTAAAACTATATCAGGTTTTTTATTTGCTAGAGTTACTTTTCCTTGCGGAAAGAACATGACTCACCACATAGTAAATTAAACTAATATTCAAGCGTATTATGCCAATGATGAAGGGAGTAAGAACTATAGAGCTTGGATTATCTAAAAAAGAAATATAAACCTCTATATAATTAAAATTATTACCTTCTTCACAATCATCATAACTAAATTCGATGTATGGAAGATTGCAAATGAGTGTGAAATCTTCAAGACTTAGCCAATTTGATGTTTCTTAACTTCAGAGATAAGAACCCCATCTACGTAGTTGAGGTTGGCTTAAAACATTCTCACCATAGTGGGAATTATTTCTTTAGATACTTCATAGATGAAGTGATTTAAGCCTGCTTCCACAAAATCTTGAACACACCCACAACATTAGAAGATATTCTCTTCCAAGTAGCGAGAGTCTAGTATCCTTCTTTCAAAATAGTAACAATTAAAGTTGATTTTTTTATTTTGGGTTGAGAAAATTTATGAGTGGTGAGAGAATGAGGCTTCGGAGATGTTTGACTTCTTTGGTGCCATTGTTGATGGTGAATAGATGAAGAGGAAAATTTTCTCTAAAACACTTAAATATACTCACAAGAAATAAGGTAGAATGAGATGAAAATAAAGAAGAAAGAATACCCATTTATAGTCATTGCCTAATCGATTAGAACACATTTGTAATCAATTATATCATTGAATGTGTGTAGTTGGACATTGGGAACTAGCTCTTATGCTATTCTCCAATTCCCAAATAAAATACTTCTTCAAGCTAATCGATTATTTTGTGTAGGGTGTGCCAATATTGAATTTTGAAGTCTTCTAATTGATTAAGCCCTAAGTCTAATCGATTATTTAGTGCATTTCCATCCTCCTTGGCCCTTTTGGGCCTTCGTTCGAGATTTTTGCTTTTATGGATAACTTTTGGAACCCCTTTTCCAAAACTTCTAAAAACACAAACATTCATCAGTAGTAACAACTTAAAAGGGTATACATCTTCAACGATCATAAGTGTTGAGAGCCATCCTTAATGAAAATAGCTTTGATCATGTGCGCTGAAATGCATCATCAATGAACATACTTAGATCACAAGCATCAAATATCACCAGGAACCCCATGTTTACTTAAGGGTATATATCTTTTTTTGCACAACCTCATTTATTATGCCCCGAGGCTTCACTAAATCTGCATAGCTTCCTTGCAAAATAAATTAGATTTTCACCTTTAATACCCAAATCCTTTTGGGTCCTGGTGCGTTAGTAGTTCTAAGAGGTCTAGGGTTATTACCTTTATAGCTTCTTAATTTATGAAATCAAAAAGTCTCTTTGTGGCCAAACCTATCATAATAAGAACACTTATAAATAGACAATTTAATTTCTTATTATTAACATATTTACTATATGATCTATTGAATTTAAATCCTAATCTAGTTTTATTCAAGGAAGGCCTTTAATTGGATATAATCAAATCTAGGTTTTCTTTTCCCCTAGTAAATTTACTTTAGGTTTCGTGAAGATCTTTCACTTCCTTTTTCAATGAGACACAAATCTCATATTTACAAGCTTGGTTTCTAATATTGGCCACATTTCATATCTAAGTGTTTCATTACTATTCTCTAGAAATTTAATGTAGTCTTTAAGATCTATGTTACACTTTTCAATCTTATCATGTTATTTGATTATATTAGAAATTAATTTTAAAAGTTCCTTGTATGACAACATTGTTACCTCACAATCATTTATTCGTGAGAGGCTCTTAAGAAAATTTGTTCATTTTCTTCACTAGGAGAAGATTCTTTGAAGATTTTACCATAGGTTGATTCTTCAATATTTCTTCTTGATGTTGAGTCTCTGAAGATATTTTTGGTCGAGAATTCTTTCTCATTTTTTTAAGACTCTACTAGATGAAACTTCTTCTTCTTTAATTTCTCCATTGGACATTGAATCTTTTGAGGATCGTTTTATTACCGAGATTGTTTTTTCAAAGGAGACACTAGACTAGACTTTTATTTTTCTTCTTTCTTGAAAGAGTTCTTTGATGACGTTACTAGAAATTCTTATATGTTTGATCTCATTCCTTCCTCTTATAAGAGTTTGATGAATTAATTAAGTTTCTCAACAATTTCTTCCTTCTTAGATTTTTCTAGAAAACTGTAAACATTTCCATCTCTCAATTTAAGGATGGGATTAGGTTTCGGACTCAAATTTTTAACTCTTAGATATTTGTTAGAGAAGGAAGTTTTCACAAGGTTTACAAGATTTCTAAAGTTAGAGCATCATTTGTGAAAGTAATTCTCACATTCATATTCTTGTCTTCGTGTGTTCATTGCCTTTTGTTCGATACTTAAATATATTCCATAGATCATTCAATAAGTGTCCCACATTTCCATGAAGGAATTATAATTAAGAAAAGAAATAAATTTATTTTCATTTAACTATGACTAAAATTTTTTTAGCTTTTAAATCAATTTCGAACATTCTCTTGTCTTCTAGGGTTCAATAAGAAACATGTTTATATACTACTTCACCATTAATATATTGAGTATGATTATTTCCCATAATTCAATATCAAAACATTGAATGCATAGTTTAAATCTATCTTTCAAAAATTTAAACCTATCACCATTTAGCGATAGAGGTGTGTTTAAGAAATTACTCTTGTTAAAAGAAGTGTTGGAAGTCGTCTTCATCCTGAGGGAAAAGAATTAAAATCTAGAGAATTATACAAGTTCATCCAATAAGATATAATCATGTCCCCAATAATTATTCTTGGGAGTATCCACTAGACTTGAGAGTCTTTAGAAATTTATGCCCATGAAGCTATCTACACAAGGAAATAAAGTTTTACACAGATTAATCTTAAACCAATCAAAGATTTTACACAGATTGATCTTAAACCAAAAAAGATTTTACCATTTTACTTGTTTTCTAGATTAGATTTCCTGCTTTCTAGTTAGATTTACAACCTTCTAGTATTTTTCATGTTTTTTAAGTTAGTTTATCGAGACATTACATGTACTGTCAAGTCTTTATGCCTGATTTTTGTTGTCTATTAAACTTCTTCCATTTTATTGAGCCATGTAGCGGGGAAAAGCTGATATCGAAGCCATGAAATTGACTCGAATCAATATTCCGTTTGAAATCGCCACCGCGCTTTATTTTTTCAAAGGAAAAGGGAAAAGAACGTAAAACCCCAAAGTTTTGTTTTTAAAACAAGAAAGAGATCTCAGGTACGGGTGTTGATTATATGAGGGGAAGGTTTAAAGCACCCCTCATATCCGTGGTACTCCACGGGAACCTTTTTGAAAATCTGTGTGTGTGTGTGTGCTAAAAAAGAGTTTGTTTTATTTTTAAAACAAGCTCGGCAAAGCGTTTAGCTTTGGGCCTACATACCTCCTCGGTGCAATGGAGAAGTCAGAGCTAATGTAGTTCCGCTTTTTTGGGAAAAACGTTTTAAAAACGAATAAACATTTTATCGTCGTTGGAGAGAAATACTCAGCCATTGATCTTGAGCATGAGAACAAACGAGTTCTTTGCATCGCTAATGAAAGAAGGGCTCCAACTCGGATAAAATCGACGAGTATGCCACTAGCTCTCTCACGCGGAAAAGATCTCATTATATCAATCAATTTCAAAATCGTGGGGTATAACCACTCGTTTCGACAATTAACGGTGTCTAAACTTTTGAAGAAAAGCCACTAAGGGCAAAAGATATTTTAAAGAAAAAAAGTTTTGAAAAGATTGCAAACATAAGAATGTTTTGGAAAAAGGGAGAAGATTTTGAAAATTTAAGAATGGGAGGAGATGAAGAGGCTATCCTATTGCGTAAAATAAAAGCTAAGGAAAGAACGATCTAACCGAAAAAGAAGCCAACACTAGACATTATGAGTCAAGGTAGATTTCCCATCCTTTGGACTTATCATTACCAAACCAAAACATTATCACTTGGGGATCCAGATGAACTTATTATCTTAGCACCACTTTGCATTTAGCACATTAAGATTCTGACGAAAATCGGGCAGAGTAACGGCTGTTTTCGGGTAAAATCCTTATCTCAATGCCTTGGAATTAACCATCAAGGGCTTTCAAGGAAATACCTGCACATACAAACAGACAACAATCCAATGCCAGACAGACAGAATAACAGCAAAGTAATAACAGAATAAGAGTCCAGAGGCATTAGGTCCATAAGTCCGAATCTCCAAAATGCTAGGGATAGTAACCAATAGTCCAAAGAGAGCCTTATGTGTTTTTTAGATTTTGGTTGTTTATTAGTGTTTTAGCATAAAAGTAAAGTATGGTCCAAGTGGACAAAAGAAAAATAGCGGAAGCATAAACATATGTCCAAGTGGACAAAGAGAAAATAGCGGAATTATAAACGTCCAAATGGACAAAGAGAAAATGGCGGAATGTAAATATGATGAAATGATAAAATAAAGCGATAAAGCGAGAAATATAAAGAGCGGTATAATAAATTGCGGAAATTAAAGTTAGTTGTTAGATGTTAAAGATAACCATCTTGAAACTTGTCAAGTATGTTATCAAAGTTAGTAATGAAGATCGATGGTGAGTGAATGATGTACTCGGATTTAAGGTCAACGGAAACTTATCAGAAGCTTGATAAAATCATAGCGACTACACGATAAATTTCCATAAGTCATAAATCAATCGCATACAATTCTCTTCCATATTTGATCTTTTATCGAGTCG
The DNA here is from genome assembly GCF_029867415.1 of Vicia villosa. NCBI lineage: Eukaryota > Viridiplantae > Streptophyta > Magnoliopsida > Fabales > Fabaceae > Vicia > Vicia villosa. Next base: position 27,289,323 of record NC_081181.1, read on the forward strand.
GGACAAATGTAGGAGAATTCTCCATGTATCAAGATCATCAATTAAAAGAAATAAGAAGGAGAAGAAGAAATGATCTAGTCTTTATCAAGAATCCATAGAATTCTCAAGATATTAAGACTTTCATCGATCAAAAGAAAAATATGATGAAAATATAAGAATGAAAACATAAATTGATCTAGTCTTTATCAAGAATCCATAGAATTCTCAAGATATTAAGACTTTCATCGATCAAAAGAAAAATAAGATGAAAATAAGAATGAAAACATAAAAGATAATCAACTCACACTATCATTAATATCATTCATCCATTTTGGTGGATTAGGTCATTTCAAACCTATCAACACCCTAGATCCAATGATATTAATGAAGTGGAGGAAGTAGGAAGCCAAAACAAGCATAAAAAAGGCAAAAAAACACATTCTGCCAGCAGGAAATCGATTTACCTCTGTAGGAAATCGATTTCCTGAGTGCGGAGTTCAAATTTTGAAAAAAAATAAGGTGGAAATCGATTTCCTACAGAGGGAAATCGATTTCCTGCACACAGCATTCAAAAAATCAGCATTAGGAGGCATAAAACTTGACTTAAGCAAACATACAAACACCTTATGATCACACATCCATTGGAGCACGAATTTTCCATCAATTCACCATCAAATAGGACCAATATAGCATCAAAGATGCATCACACATAAGCACAAAAGAATCACATTATGACGGATGAATAAAGATGAAGAAAATTACCAAATCTTGAACAAAACTTAGATCTACTTCAAGAATCACCAACACAAATCTTGATCTCTCAACAATTGAAGAAAAAAGAGTGAAATAGATGGTGGTTTAGCTCAAAGTTTGTGAGGTTCAAGATGTGACTCACAAACTTTATGAAAGAACAAAGAGCTTTGGTGAATTTGGTAGGGATGAGGAGAGAAATTGCAAGGGGTTTTTTGGCTCTCAAAGCTTGAGAAATGAGAGAGTAGTGGGCTCTATTTATAGGATGAGAGCAAGAGTAGTGGTAGTTTGGTCTTTTTGCATTTGGTAATTAGCTTGTGTTTAATTGGTGATTAAAGTGGTATTTAAATGGTAAGAAATGGTAAAATGAGGTTTAAGTGGGTTTAATGAAGGGATTAATTTTGATGAGGTGGAAAATTGGTAAAATGATCAAAAATAATCAAAGAAAAAGGTGCCAAAATGATGTCAAGCTTCCCTCCTTATATTTTTTGAATTTCGCCTTAAGGAAATCGATTTCCCCAGGAGTGAAATCGATTTCACTCTGTTCCAGAAGAGAATTTGGCGCAAAATACACTAGGGAAATCGATTTACCCAGGAGGGAAATCAATTTCATGCTGTCCAGAATGTGATTTTGTTGAAGATTGCTGCAGGGAAATCGATTTACCCAGTAGGGAAATCGATTTCATCAGTCAAAAATTTGAAAAATGCCTTGTTTATTGCATGTCTTGGCTTGGTACCTACAAAACAAAAGCCTACAAAGAAACAAAGCAATGTTTTTGGTATTTGGGTTAGTATAGTATGCATACAAGGTAAACAATCATTGGTGCTTGATGGTCCCTCTTATTGATGAGGTGAGTGCAACACCACAAACAAAACTTCCAAGTGAAGCTCTTGATTAGTGATTGGGATATGAATGATATAGGATCTTAGGGTCAAAAATTGGGGTATGACAAGCCATACCGAAATTTTTTGAACAAAGAAACATTGTTTATTTTGAATTTATGGACTATTAGGCGAACTTGGGACATGATATAGAAACGAGAAAAATATCCTAAAATAATGATATCGTGGTAACACTATAAGTCTCTTAATTATAGAAATTGATTTGGATAGTTTTTATTCCTAAGCCTTAGAATCTCACCCCTAATGATTCCTTAAGTAGTTTATTCGACCAATCGGCACCATCTAAAGCATACTCTACGTAGGGAAGCCGATGAATATAAGTGAATGATCCTAAAAATTAAATGCTTTAATTCATAATAAGGGAATGCACTTATTAAGTTAGGTGACCCTCGCCCGATCATTTAATCCAATGCTTATGGAACCTATAAAAAATAAAATAAAATAACCCATTGTTAGTTGGTTTAGAGGTATTTGGTGTTGAACATGGTAGGGAGGACCCGCAACTAAAATTGGGTAGATAAAAAGGGTTACCAAACTTATGTACCAGAACCCTGTGCAAAAAGATCATATTCACTAATCGGTCGCCTTACTATGAGTGTGTACGGATAACGGGCTTAATGTGACTGCGCCTGAATGAAAAAGGACAGAAAATGGGATGAGTAAATTAGGATTTGGCATAGTAACATGATGCGGATTGGTTTGTGTAAGAGAAAGACTTCTGACCATAAAAATATGGAATCTGTTACTATGATACCCTTGTTTCTGTGACATAATATATGTTGATGTGACCTTGTTCAAAATAAAGTCGTTAGATCCAGAATAATTATTTTAATGATATTGTTTACTTCATTATTTTTCTTAAGGATAAGCAAAGTTTCAAGTGTGAGAGATTTTGATGACACGCAAATACATCGTTTATTCGACTTGATTAATGCATGTTTTTTAGTTGTTTTGAATTGCATTTGCACTATTATGTTGGTATTTAGTTTGTTTTCAGGTATTTAGTCATTTTAGAGGCGTGTGCGAAGAAGCGAAGCAAAACAGGCGAAAAACAATGGAGCAATTTACACGAGACGTTGTCCGACTGTTTTGGCCATAGCTCCTGAACCGTAAATCATAATGACACCCCGTTTAAAGTGTTTGAAATCTTACACAGAGACCTACAATCATGGAAAATATGAAGGCTGCGGGCCGGACCTCCCTACACGGGCGCCATCTTCCCGAAACATGGAAACTTCCATGTTCCCACGACCTTCCGTTTTGCAAAGGCCGCAGACGCGGACCCCCCTTGGCAGACGCCGTCTTCACAAAATGAAATCTCTCCCAAAAGGAGTTCAAGGGAACTCTTCTAAAACCATGCTTTGAAGTTCCTCTATAAATAGGAGTTTTCGTTTCATTTGCAATCATCCAAGCTTAGTACAATCTAAGCCATATACTTCACCATTTGAAAGCTATAATCCTTCACATCAGGGGGTTATAGCAATTATTCTTCTATCAAGTTTGGATCATTTACTTTGAAGTTATTTATCTTTCCGCCGTTTACATTCTTTCGAAGTTTATTTCAGTTGTATCAGATTTAAGTCTCTGTTTGGAGCAGGTTGTTAATTTATTTTGCATTACGCTTTATTTATCTTTCCTTTACTTTCTGTCTTATTTACCACACTTATTTCTCTTCGTCCTATGTTTACTTTCGCACTTAAAACCATTTACATTTTATTAAACATATCCCGCTAATTTACTAGTGTTGGGATGTGAAGATCGTCAACAAACGACGCTGAACATGTTGTCTCTTTAGGATTTCTTAATGGGCTGTTTTTAATTTATATACAATCTTTCTGCACTTATTTTAATCTGCTTACATGAAAGTGAAGCGGTTAAACATTGGGTAAGATCGAAAGTCGTCTGACACAAAAGATTAAGATTGATTTGTTTTTGGTTACCAGATACCGCGAAAGCACTTTGTTAGTTAATTAGGATTGTTTAATATTGCTAGAAGGAAGTTTAAAACTATTTACGAAAGCATGTCGTTTATAGGTTTAGGATCTGGTTATTTATGTGAAAGCCTTTAACCCTTTTAAGTTAAACTTTCCAGTTAAAGACACTTTTCAACTAGGTTAAGAGTTTGATTTCTTAAAAATAGGTTCACTACTTTAATGCCATAGGCAATGTTCATATGTGACAAATGAACGGGTAGATTAAAAGAGTCAACTCGATTCTGAATCACGAAAGCGACAGTTCCTGTTAAATCAATTCTTTTCAAAGTCAAAAACATTGCCCTGTAGGAAATATTAACAGAGACAGTTAGAGTATTGTTTGTTGATGTGAATTATGTTCCAGTATTGTTATTTATTTGAATTTATTAAAGTTATTTACTTCATCACTCTTACTCTTAAATACTTATTTGCTTTTCCTTAGATAAACACTGTAACAATTAGTAACGATAGATTTGACTGTTGGTCTCTGTGGTTCGACAATCTTTTATATTACTTCGATAGGTTGTGCACTTGCAGTTAGATTTTAGACTCACTAAACAGACTGATCATTCTCAAACTTACTAAGCTTTTACACCAGATTAAACTCATAAACAAAGAGATTTTTTAGCTGTGTTTATCTCGAAAGGATATACCTTTTAGCCGGATTGTGCTCAAAAACCTTTGTGGAGATTTTCACTAATTGGTCATCACGAACCAAAAGAGAGATTTCCTTCAATGGAGAAATTCAGGAACCAACTAGAGACTTTCTAAAACAATTCCCCAACATAAACAAGAGCTTTTAAATGGTTTAGCTCACTACCATAGTAATAACTTCTTATGGAAGAATCATTTAAACAAGACAAAAATTCACTTTTGGTAAATTTGAAACTTTGCCCTCGCCCAAAACTAATATCCTCTCTTAGACACAAGAATGCTCTCGAAGCACTATGGCAAAAATATGTGAAAAATATTAAAGATTTAGAGAGGTGATAAGAAAAATCTAAGTGAGTCTTTTCACGTTTTCTGGATGTTTAAAAGTGATAGAGAAGCTCTTTATTTATAGGCCAAGGCTTGGTTCAATTTGGAATAAATCCATGGGCCAAACGAATACTCTAATCAATTAGGATAATCGATTAGGAAACCTAAATAATCCATTGTTGTTGTAACTCCCTAAACCCAGAAAACTCTTATTTAAATAAAATCATAAAAAAATACTTATTTATTCAGCAAGGGTTTCATATCTCTCTCTCTCTTTCTTTCTCTCTCTCTCTCTCTCTCACACACACACACACACATACACTCACTCTCATAAAACCTCCTTCTAAAAAATTCTTAGAATAAAACAACAAAAAATCAAAACATGTTTAACTGAAATGTATCATAAATAACATAACTCAAATTCAAGCATAAGGAAAATAATCCAATAAATCTCAAAAAAGAACACAAGAAAATAAAAGTTATCCTGACACAATGTTACATATCAGAGCGACACACAGGAATACTAAAACATAACTCAAAACGATAAATAAAGAAGAACACAATCTACAACATTCCTCAACACAGAAGTAGCTAACACCTCTTTACTTGAGTATCTGCAACACCAGCACAACGAACAACACAATAAAAAATAGAGGGTGAGAATAAATTCACAAATCTTATTGGTGTATAAAACAGAGAGGATAGTTTTAATAACATCAGTATCAATCACATATTTTAGGTTCACAATAAAAAACAATCACAGTACAGGTATGCAATGTAATGTAATTCTCCTCCAAATGCATGTGGTAACAAGGTTTGTAAGTCAGAGTTATGTTACTGATTTCTCCCCCGTCTCTGGTTCCTCTTTAAACCTGGTTCCTCAATGAACCTAAGAATTGTCATTTGTTCCTCTCTGAACCATGACCCTTAATAGACCGAAGTCCTAACTATATGTAATATACATGAATGCATGAAATGCAACCACAGTATCAATGTAATAATCAATTACCCGTTCCTTTATGAACCCACAACTTTGCCAATGTAAGGCCAACACTGTAGTTCCTATGAACTATCTTACTCAACATAATATATAACTACAGCTCAACTCAATACATATAAGTATATAACATTTTTCATAATACTCATCAACACGACTCTGAACACATCAGATAACTCAAATTAAACTCTAAACATATCAATTGTAACTCTATATAACTCAATAACTTATTTTTTAACACTTTTAATTATGCATAACTCAAAACCAGCTCTAAAGTGTCATATACCTTCAAATCCAACTCTTAAAATGTCAAAAGAATCTAAACTAATAAAAACAACAGTAAACAGTCAACAAAATCCAAACTACTAGAAAGTCATCAAACCAGACCACAAAACCCGACCCGCTGACCTGTCGCCGCACGCCCGCCATCTTCCGAACCATATGCGTGCACCTGCTCACCACTGCTGATTGTGACACCTCTGTTGCATCGTCGACCGCAGCTCAACTGTGGCGTCATAGCCCGATCGAGCTGTAGGGCTTCTCCTTGCGCGTTGCTTCCAACCGCGGCTCTGTCGCCACGTTGCGGCTCAATCACGCTGTTGCATATTTTCCACAGGCTCTTCCTTGCAACTGCGGCCTCTTTCGCGCTCGTCCTTGCGTATCCACCGCAGCCCTGCCGCTACACCTCTACCGCGCAACTCCCTGCCTACTACTGATCGCGATAAAATGGGTTATGTCTGTGATTATGACTGCAAGTGCACAGTCTATCGCGTAGTTTTAAAATATATCGAACCCACAGGGACTAAGAATCGACCTAATGCAGTTAATCGTTACTACGTAAATCTAAGGCTAATATCTGATTGATTATGGTCAGACGGGGAATTAAAAGGAATATAATTTAATTAAATAAGCGGGTATATTATTGGTATGTAATGGTCGGACGTCGGGGACCTAGTAAACTATCGACGTGAATCGTAATTTAAAATACTCTTTCTGTAGAAGTAACTTGTTTAAAAACCTTCCTCTCACACTCTCGTGTTTGTTGATTATGATCTCATTATTAAACCTAAGTGAGCGCTCTAGCTGTATCAAATAAAGTTTAAAAATGATTTTTGAAAACCGATGAAGTCTAATTAACCTTAAATCGCTCTCGCAGTATTTAAGGTTAATGTTTAATTTCTACTGTCCAATTAAAATCTCAAACTCTCGTTTTTATTGACCCTAACTTCTATTGTTTTTAACTCTCGTTACAAAACAGTTAAATTAAGCATTAGAAATTAATACCAGATAGATAAATTTAATTAATAAAATACGTCGACAATGTTACTCGATTTCCTCGTTTATGTGACCTTACATACCGATAAAAATAATTTAGCCGGACATTGTTTTAACAGACAAAACAGAACAGATATAGCAGGTATAAAATAATCCGGACATAATTCTAATAACTAACATAAACAGACAATAATAATGTAAAGCAATTAAATGAACCTTAATTAATATAGCAAAATCGAATTTGAAACAAAGCAGCACTGGTTCTTGAATCCGGTCCTGAATTGAGTTCTTGAAAATAAATCTGATGCTAAACTAAAATTAATTCTGAAGCTAGCAATGAAAACTAAATCGCAATAGAATTTCCGGTGTGGAAATCTATTGCAGGAAGTGGGTAGGAAACAAAAATAGAACTTGAAAAATAGCAGAAGAACTAAGTGACGGCAGTAGGGTAAAAATGCGTAACCCTCTCAATTAATCTTGAAGGGTATTTATAGAGCTGCCTCAGAATCTTATGTTGGAGTTTGTTTCGTCTCTGTTGTTGTTCTTTCGGAGGAGAAAATGGAGGAGAGTAAAAACTGCGTCTCTTCTGGGCCTGGGTGTGTGACAAACGTCACACACTATATTTAGGGGAGGTGCCGAACGGCATGAAGGGGGGGTGCCGACCGGCAGGCACTTCAGTGTGCCCTCCGTCACGTGCCTGACTCCTCTTGCGCGTTGGGCTTCTTTTGTTCTGGGCCTTTTTCTTCTTCCTATTTACACCTCCTCATTTAATAGGCATTTTAAGCAATTCTTCTCCATTCAAGCTCCTTTTTCTGATTATTTCTTTTGCGAGCTTCGATTAAATAAATTCCTGAAAACAAATAGAAATACCGGCATAATACAATATAAAATAATAAAATCGAAATAAAATAGAATAATAATGCATGTAAATTAAGCTAAATATACGATACATTTTCGTGTTATCAAACTCCCCTACACTTGAACTGCGCTTGCCCTCAAGCAAACAATCAAGAAAAAGATTTTACACATGCATGACAATCATCTCAATTCGTACGCAGTCGCTGCGATACTTTGCTAGAGATACAAAAGCTCAATATAAACACTAAGGATACAGTGACGATACTAGACAACTCCAGCTCATGCAGACCAATTCAAATCATGCTATTACAACTCATCTAGACCCTTTTGCTAGATTTTGCTTGTTTTCATTCGAGCACAATCACATTAAGCCCTTTATCTTTACACGCACATAGTAGAGTAACCAGTTAGTGACTCTGATCCTTATTAGCACGGGGCTCTGGCACATTTCTGTGGTACCCAACTCTTTAACCAATTTTAAGTTGCGGGGGATCGAACCGTAATTCGCCCTACCAAGTTCAATACCAGATACTTTTGAACCAACTGACAATAGGTTTCTTTAATGTTCGTGAGATATACATCCTTTGGGTTAAATGACCGGGTGAGGGTCACCTAGCTTAGTCAGTGCAATCTTTTAAATTCTTTACTGAAAATTTTTCAAGATCATTCACTTATATTCATCGGCTCTCTACGTAGTTTATGTTTAAGACGGTGCCGACTGCTGAATAAACTACTCGAAGCTACTTTAAAGCTAGAGGTTAAAGACTTCGGAATAATAGGTACTTAAATTGAATCTTGCATAAATCGGAGTTCTAGAGTGTCAAGACTATAGCAATTTTGTTTAATAGTGCTTCGGTTTCTAACTTAACTTAAATTGTATATCTTGTACTTTTTGAGCGTGTCAGGCTATGTATATAAAATAAAATATTTATGGTTCAAGTAGGCGGAGAATTCGACAAACGGAAAGATACTCGCATATATTAAGCTCATAGTACATGGGTTGTAATGACAAGAAATTTTTTTTAAGGGAAATGACTAAAAATACTGGAAATTAAATACTAAGAATTTAAATCTAACGAAAATAAAATGAAAAGCAGCAAGCTTTCTCCTCCACACTTAAACGTTGCGTTGTCCTCAATGCGACTTTGTGTGGTAGAAACGGTGAAAACTCACTACTCGTTTCCTCTTCCTCGTTCTCTCACTCGGGTTCGTGCTCTTCCTCCTCTTAGACCTTCATCGCCGTCTCTAGGCAGAACTATCCCAGCATGGTACACATACTCATGTAACCCCTCAACACGACATGTCAAAAAATGCATTTCTTCCGTGAGGTCTGCAATGCTTTGATCATTCCATTGCGCATAGTCATGTTGATCTCTTTGCATTTGACGCATCAGTGTCATCATTTCATTCTGACCCGCCTCAATCCTTTAATGACACTGGGTTTCTTCCTCGTGGTTGCGTATTATCTCTCTATACACATCATCTAGTGTGACTGGTTGATTCCTTCTTCGAGGTTGAGGTTCAGATGGTCCAGCAACATTTTCAGGATTGGGTTGGGGGTTCTCATCAGGTTGGGGCTCTCCTTGATCCATTTCTTGTTCAACCTCATCCACATTATCTACATTATTTTGATCATCCTGTATGTTTTCACCAGGAGCAGGTGCGTCGAGATCATAGATCCAGTTGTCTCTGCGGTCTATCTTAGTGATCTCGCTGTTTGGCAGTATAACACTACGAATTTCCCTTTTTCGTACCATGAGGTTGATATCCATAAAAACGGGTGGTAGAGAAGGTAGATTTTCGAGCCTATCATTCATGTCGAGGGCTCGAGCTATACCAGTGATAAGCCATCCTATACAGAATGGTGTGTTTCCTTCTCTTGATATGAGAGCTTGAATATGAGACATAAGGAAGGTGATGGCATTGATCCGATGATTGGCAAAAGCACAATAAAAGAAGTATAACTCCTTACCATTGACTTTGTTGTTGTTGGTTCTTCCAAAAATAGTATTTGCTAAAATGCGGTGGAAGTAACGCATAACCGGGTTATGAATTTGAAAAGAGAAACACATGTCGGGAGCGACATTTTCATTACCGGATATTCGACGCCAAACATTATTTGAGGTTCTTGGCTAGTCAAGCTTGGGCGGAATTCTATAGGTGACACCCTCAACACGAGTGAATCCAAAGATCGCGCTTAAATTTTCTTGATTCATGGTGTACTCTCGGTTGAATAGTCGGAAAGTAGCGGTTCCGATAAGGTTGTGAGAAGCGTCGGTGGGTGTGTTGTAAATATACGAGCTTAGGAACTCCATAGTTAAAGCCTCGTATGTGGGGAAGTCTAGTGTGCTTACGAATGATAAACCCGTTTTATTGAGTAATATTCGCACACCGGTTTCGAACAGCCCCAAACTTCGCAAGCTTTCAATATGGGCGAATCTTGATGCTACCACCCCTCTTTGAGCGAAACTTCGGTATCGGTTTCGTTGAATTTCTCCCGCTTCTCCGTTTCGGAAAATGACACCTGGAAACCCTTCTTCGTTTTGGTTGTTGAGGTTGGCCATGATAACTTTTCTGTTGGAAGTGTGAAAGAAATTTTTTGGAGAATTAGCAGAAAAAATGCTTGTGGTTTATGGTTCTGTTTGTAGCAGTGGAGTATATATAGCAGAGTAAATGAAAGAGTAGTCAAAAGAAATTGAATGTGAAGGTTGAAAGAAATAAATGGTAAGGTTTGAATTAAAGTTGAAGAGCAAATTGAAACTGTTGGAAGTTTGAAAATTAGGACAGACTGAAATGAATGAGAACGCAAATACGTTCTGCACATTTAAAGAGGGTGACGAACGGCACCCCCCTAGGCCTGCCAACCGGCACAGGGCCCACTTTGACGAATGGCAGAGGCTTCAGGCATGCGTGAAGGCAGACTATGTTGGTTGCGTGGTCTGTTGTGCTTGCATGCTTGCAGAGATTCCAATTTTGACCAAAACGTTCATGTGATGCTATTGGACCAACATAATTCACATAAATACTTTTGACTAACACTAAAAGTATTATCATGAGGTGCATGTAAGTTTTGGCAGAGTAAATAAATAGCCTATATCAGTACTAATTTTTCATAACAGTATCACAATAAAGCATAGGTAGCAGACAGATATTTTGCTGTGTTCCACTCATTCATTAACAGCAATATTTATTTACTAACTATAGCAGTGAATGAACACATACATTAGCACACAGCAGAAACAAAATTTGTGATGCACACACAGACTTAGCAGATAAAATAAAGCAGAAAAATAAAAACAGAATAAAGAAAATACTGAATTTTATTAAAATCAAAAACTGAAAATTAAAATTTTGTCTTAAAAATAGAAATACTAACTAATTAAAATACCGAAATTGAAAAACTGAAAAATTAAAACTACTTAAAGCGGTAAATCCTAACTAAGCATTCCTTTCCCCCACACTTAAACTAGACGATGTCCTCATTGTCTAAATGTAACAGTTAGAAATAAAAATTAGCGGTCTTCGATTAGCCACTTTTCGGAGCGGGGATGGACTGAAAGTGTTGATAAAAACTGTCGAGATTTTCCGTGACCAAATCCATAAATCCGTGGAAATCTCCTCGGAGTCTCCCTAAATCGGTACGAAGTACAGCAACGTCGTTCCAAAGGGTCTCTATAGCAGCAGCATGGTCAACCATAGGCACATCCTCATCAGGTGTAGTATCAATGTCATGGTATCCAGTCGGTGTCCTCGGATCACTTTCTTCTTCCTCGAAATCATTCTCACCTTGTCCTTCCAAGTCATAAATCCAATTTTCTTTCTTGTGAACACTCGTGAACCTAATGCAAGGTAAAGCAAAATTATTAACCGGCTCATAGTTCACGAGAAGCTGATAAGGTGGAGACTCGTAGTTGCTAATCAGGCTCTTGTTGAAGCAAAACTCCATGTCCATGGATTTGAATCCTCCATAAGGAATCAATCTAGCAAGCAGGCCTCTCAAAGATAAAGCATGGGCGATCTTAGTAACAAGACCACCTACAAGGATAAGACCGATGGTATCTTGGGCTAGAGTAGCCATCCTAGCAAGCATAAATGAAACTCCCATAACCGGTCTGGCTTGGAAAACACACATCATAATGCCTAGCTCATCCTTAGTCACCAAAGTGTCGCACAAAGGTTTTCCAAAAAGTGTGAAAGCTAGAATCATGTGGAAATACCTAATGGCGGGATTGTGGATTTCTGAAGAGAGACGTAGATCATTCCGGTTTTTACCAGATATGATACTCCAAAAGTAGTCAACTATGTTATCAGGGAAGTAGTCATCATCGACTTCCATTAAGGCATCCATGCCTGTAGGATATCCTAGTAACTCGGCCAACTGACGGGTGGTGAAGCGGTAGGTGAATCCAAACAATCTGAATGAAACTCTTCCTCTGTTGAATCCTAATCCAAGTCTAGGCTCATATCGGAGGGAACTCAGAAACTCTAAGGTCAGGTTGCGGAAAGTGGGTGTATCGGTGGTAAGGAGATCCTCCCATCCAATCTGATGAAGCATAAAATGCACACTTTCCCGGATACCTAGAACTGTCAGAGTCGCATCATGCGAGAAAGCGGTGAGACCCATCTCACGTTGTGCCAGAATCTCATATCGTCTCTGCTGATCCTCACTCCCAAAAGTAACTACTATGTTGTAACACCCCATAATTTCAGTTTATTAATTTAATTTGGATTTAAATTAAATAATTGGAATTTTAGTATTTTTATTTGGAATTATTTGGAAAATGGTGAAATATTGACATTTGGGCCTAGAGTGGTGATTAGCAGAAGAGGGGATGTTGACTAAGCAAGCCCATTATAATATTTATTTTATTTTTCATAAAATAAGGAATTTGGGGAAAAGAGGAAGGAGAAGCAGGAACTGAGTCTGAAGAAAGGAGAACACGTGAAAGTGAGAAGAGCCAAAGGGGAAGAGGACCTTCGAAGTTCGACTCTGAGGTAAGGGGGGATTCTTCGGGTTAGTATTCCTTATGTGATTGTAGGTAGTATGATTGATTAGGATTGTGGTCCAGTTCAATCGTACGTGTCGGGTTGGGAATTTGTTAGGTTTTGATAATCTTGTATGAATTGACATGATTTTGTTGATACTTGTGATATATGATGTTAATGCATGTCAATAACTTGTTTGAAATGTGTAATTGTGTGAAAATCAATGATAATTGTGTGTATGTTCGTATGTACCTGAAATTGGGGTTATGGGATAGGGTAAAAGCTGTCAAAATGTTGAATTTGGCTGTGCAGGTACGTAGGAACCGGTTCCCATGTGGGACGAACCGGTTCCCCCTTGTAAAAACAGAGAAATATGGGTTCTGGGTAGCTGGGAACCGGTTCCCATGTAGGGACAACCCGGTTCCCCATAGTAAAAATCAGAGACGTGACTTTTGAGACTGCCAGGAACCGGTTCCCACGTAGGGACAACCCCGTTCCTGCAGCATTTTTCTAAAAATGTTTTATCTTTGAAAACTCATAACTTTTGATCCGAGTATCCGATTTATGTGCCGTTTTGGGCGTTGCGAAGCTAATGAGATGCTTTATCTGATGAATTGATAAAATGGGCAATAGCCAACTTTACTTTTTAAACTCGATTTAATTATTAATGAATTGAAAGATAGTATATGTATATGTGCTTATATATATGACTATTGATGCATGTTCTGTATTGGTGATGAGATTGTGATATTCATTGGGTGATGTTGGTTTATAACATGTCGTAAATGAATACATATTTTGTGATTATTTTGTTGGGTTGTTTTGATAATTGGTTACATTGTGTGCAATTATGTTAGATGTAACGATGTATGAACGTGGTGATGATTGATGAATTATGAATGTTAATATACTGTTAATATTAACATGTGAACTGTGGTGAATGTATGTGTGATATGTTTGTATGAATGCTAAGAATATATACATGCTTATTGGTGATGATTTGGTGATGATAATGAGACGATGTGTTACATCGGATTGGTGATGTTGTAAGCATGTTATATGTTGCATTCATTGGCATACATTTTTGGTGATGGATCCCGGTGATGAAAGTGGATCAAAACGGTGGGCATGATTCCCAGTGTGGGGAATCGGTGCTGGATATTTTGGTGAGCATGATTCCCAGTGTGTGGAATCGGTGCTGGATATTTTGGTGAGCATGATTCCCAGTGTGTGGAATCGGTGCTGGATATTTGGTGAGCATGATTCCCTGTGTGTGGAATCGGTGCTGGTTAAACTGTATCTCAGTGATGAGGATATCAGTTGGATGGGTATATCCCATGTATGGTACCACATGCATAGTGTCAGTTTAATCATATGCATTGGTTATAACATGATTGGATGGAATTCAGTGTTATGCCTTGGTGTGTTTATATGATTGATGTATTAAGAATATGTTGTTAATATAACTTGATCATTGGTATAATTGATGAGTTGTGGGCCGATGGCCAATATTGTTGGATTGATGTTTACTTGTTGTAATAATTCTGATTATATGTATGATTGAGTGGATGATAATTACTATGAGATTTTATTGCTTATGATTGCATAATGCTTATTAATTCGAATGAAACTCACCCTTACTTTGATGATTTCAGATTAAGGATGTAGCGGCGTCTTGATTGGGTGAAGATAGCTTATAGGCTAGCCCTTAGTCCGTGTCGAGTCATGCTCTGAATGTAACACTGGGGAACGCTAGTTTAGAGACGAGTTATTATGTCGGTCTTTGTTGTTTATAATTGTATTAGAGAACTTGCATGAATGATGATGATTATGCAATGTTATGAATTATAATCCGCTGTGTTGAACATGAATTGTATTTATGTTAAATGGTTCCTCGTGTGGCATGACAAATGACTATAGTATTTTATGTTAAAGAAGTTGTGACATCCTTGTATTTCATGTTTACTCTAAATTTTTATTATATTTTCCGCGGGGGTTTTAGAAGGGTGTTACAATAGTGGTATCAGAGCATTGTCGGTCCTTGCGACCAGAGTCTTGTTGTTAATTTCCTTTCGGTATGCGACATGTGTGTGAAACACTGTCGGTACTCAGTGTGTTCTAAATGTTTGCTTGCAGAAGTGGGATTGAAACTAGTGGGGGAGAAGTCATGCTTCTCGGATATGTCTCAGATGCAAGATGTTAGAGAGATGCGTGGGGCAGTAGTACAAGAGTGTGGAGTTATTGTTTTCTGAAGCGAAGGTGACATGGACTGAAGACCGTGGTTGTTGTTCAGTCGGAGTGTCTCGGAGTAGATGATGGTTATTTCTGAGAAATGGAATTTGGAAGTTGTGATGCCTCAAGTGCTACTGACGTACTGCGATGTTGTTGTATGAGTAGCCCTATGTAAAAGGTTGTTGTTGAAGCAGTGATTAAAAGAAGTATTGTCGTAGACCTTGTCGTAGGATTACTAGTAAGTAATTGAGATGATGGGAGAGGTTATCGATGTTGTTGAGAAAGTTTCGAAGTGCGAGTAATGCAAAGAGACGAATATGATCTCAAGGATAAGAAGGTTGATGATGGCGTACATGAATTTGGTTTCAGGATGTTGCAGAAATCGAACTTCAGCGATGAAATGTGTTGTTTAAGTTATAAGAAGTTTGGAAGCGAAGAGATGTGATAAGATGATGTTAATAATGAGATTAATTTGAAGAGGATGAGTTTTGGAGCAGAATTTTCGTAAGCAAATCGCAGGAAGATTGCTGAATCGTTATGAAACTTCGAAAATTCATAACTGGAGTTCTGGACATCCGATTTGAGTTCCGTTTGAAGCGTCGGAAAGCTAACGAGATGAACCTTGTTATAAAAATGGTTGCAGCAGCTGTAACATATTTAATTGTGTTAGGATGATGTTAGAAAGAGGTGAAGTTACGGTTACACTTGTCCTTAGAACTAGATTGTTCGTTGGTGCGGCATGGGATGTCAGTGTCAGAGTTAAACAGAATAAAGGAATAATGAGGAGGCTTGTTGAGAAGCAATCTTAGAGATTAAATGTGCCAATTGAGAAGTTTTGGAGATGTCGTATAGAGTTTCGTTGCATGGTATCGGTATTGTATCTTGGGTAACGGTTGGAAACATTCATATCTTGAACTTTGAGTATCGGATTAGGGTGTCGTTTGAGACTACGAAGAGGTGAGATTATGTTATAACTTGTGGAAGAGTTATAAATACAGTAGAGTGGTCCTATGAGGAGATATTATGATGTTGGATAAAGAGGCCTAGACCAGTGTTGAAATAGGAATGCTTATTACCGCGATTGTTCGGAACGAAGTCGAGTAGAATATGTCCTTAATAAATAAGCGGATAAAGATGATTTAAATATTGATGGATTTGAGTGATGAAGGAATCAGTAGAAAAAGTGAAATAGACTTTGGAACCATTTGTGGTATATTGTGATGCGTCGTTGATGGGTTTGGATGGTGTATTGATGTAAAATCAGTAAGTAGTAACTTATGCGTCGGGACGATTGAAAGCGCAGAAAAGGAATTATCTGACTCATGATTTAGATTTGGCAGCCATGGTTTTGTTTTGATGTTGCAGTGACATTATTTGTATGGTTCAAGGTTGCCTCTAAAATTGTCGATACTGATGGTGAAAGAGTTGGATTGAATTGAACAATTCAGAGAATTAAGTTTGGTATGTGAAGGTGCTCCTACTAATGTTGGATTGGGTATGCTGAGACTGACTAATGGTATTCTAGACAAGATTAGAGAAAGCCAGAAAGCTGATAAGTCGACCTTGAATTACAAAGGTAAAGACGGCGAATTCAGAATTAACGAGGATGGTGTAATGAGGTCTAGAAGTCGCGTTTGCGTTCAAGATGTTACCGGGTTGAGAATTCTAGAAGAAGGACACCGTAGAGAATTAGACAATGTTAATGAGTTGAGTATAAACTCAGGAAGGACACTATTATGTAGTAACAACGGTTTATGCTTAAACATGATTGTCGGCTATCTATTGACAAATTGAGGACTTGATCACCCTTAATCTCTTGTTGATAGTAGGCGGAGTCATATAGATAGTATGAGATTGCTTGTTACCTTAATGGTATAAGATGTGGTGAAGGTTGAGAGGTGAGAATAACCACTCACCATATTGTGGGAACTTATGAGGAAGTGAATATGAAGGGGTGCAAAGCATTGGACGGTGACTTAAGACGAGTAGTCGTAGTCGTACAGCGAAAGTATGATGTAAAGTGGTGTTATGAGTGCTACTCGTGAGTAGTGAGAATTAATATGTCGGGGTTCTACATGGAGAATATATGTTGATCTATAGGTTGGATTTGGAATCTCGTAGACATAAGGATGTCGTGCCAAAGGATTAGAACCCTTTTGAATAATTGTCGAGATGATGGATATCCTATTATGGTTGAATGTAGTTAATGAGTATGTGTTCGAAGAAGTTAAGACAACGAGTTGATACTATGTAATGCCATAATAATTTTGTACTGTTGTAAGGTGTTATGTAAATTTATGAATATAATGTGGAATTATACTCTGCGAAGGACGAAGTTAATCTGATTCTTAGTGGAGAGTGGGACTCAATTGAGCTACCTTGTAAGCAATGGTATATTGAGGATAATGAGCTATGTAATTATAACTACTGATGTGTGCTTGTTCCGATAGTGGGAATGTTTTTAATAGATGAAGTAACTCGGGAATTTGCTTTGAGTAAGTGTAAGTATTACTTTATCGCTCAATTGCAAGAGTGTGCCTAAGGTTGGTACGTGAGTAAATGGAATCCATTACTACAGTGTTGATCAGTTGCGATCATACCATGGATTATGTAATTGTATTATTCAGTTGTTGAGTGTATTGTATGGATCGTACCTCGAAGTTTCATTGTCGTTAATCGTTGGAGTATAGCGAGTGGTATACCCTGGGATGGCCAGATGCGAAGTAAGGGCGGAGATTGAATGCATGAGATATGCTGGTGTTGGTTATGTCAGATGAATTTTGAGACTCGACTAAGAAGGTGTTAACGGAGAATGGGAGAGTCAAATGAAGTACTCTTATCTGGGACTTTACTTGAAGTATGTTTTCGAGGACGAAAACTCTTTTAGTGGGGGAGAGTTGTAACACCCCATAATTTCAGTTTATTAATTTAATTTGGATTTAAATTAAATAATTGGAATTTTAGTATTTTTATTTGGAATTATTTGGAAAATGGTGAAATATTGACATTTGGGCCTAGAGTGGTGATTAGCAGAAGAGGGGATGTTGACTAAGCAAGCCCATTATAATATTTATTTTATTTTTCATAAAATAAGGAATTTGGGGAAAAGAGGAAGGAGAAGCAGGAACTGAGTCTGAAGAAAGGAGAACACGTGAAAGTGAGAAGAGCCAAAGGGGAAGAGGACCTTCGAAGTTCGACTCTGAGGTAAGGGGGGATTCTTCGGGTTAGTATTCCTTATGTGATTGTAGGTAGTATGATTGATTAGGATTGTGGTCCAGTTCAATCGTACGTGTCGGGTTGGGAATTTGTTAGGTTTTGATAATCTTGTATGAATTGACATGATTTTGTTGATACTTGTGATATATGATGTTAATGCATGTCAATAACTTGTTTGAAATGTGTAATTGTGTGAAAATCAATGATAATTGTGTGTATGTTCGTATGTACCTGAAATTGGGGTTATGGGATAGGGTAAAAGCTGTCAAAATGTTGAATTTGGCTGTGCAGGTACGTAGGAACCGGTTCCCATGTGGGACGAACCGGTTCCCCCTTGTAAAAACAGAGAAATATGGGTTCTGGGTAGCTGGGAACCGGTTCCCATGTAGGGACAACCCGGTTCCCCATAGTAAAAATCAGAGACGTGACTTTTGAGACTGCCAGGAACCGGTTCCCACGTAGGGACAACCCCGTTCCTGCAGCATTTTTCTAAAAATGTTTTATCTTTGAAAACTCATAACTTTTGATCCGAGTATCCGATTTATGTGCCGTTTTGGGCGTTGCGAAGCTAATGAGATGCTTTATCTGATGAATTGATAAAATGGGCAATAGCCAACTTTACTTTTTAAACTCGATTTAATTATTAATGAATTGAAAGATAGTATATGTATATGTGCTTATATATATGACTATTGATGCATGTTCTGTATTGGTGATGAGATTGTGATATTCATTGGGTGATGTTGGTTTATAACATGTCGTAAATGAATACATATTTTGTGATTATTTTGTTGGGTTGTTTTGATAATTGGTTACATTGTGTGCAATTATGTTAGATGTAACGATGTATGAACGTGGTGATGATTGATGAATTATGAATGTTAATATACTGTTAATATTAACATGTGAACTGTGGTGAATGTATGTGTGATATGTTTGTATGAATGCTAAGAATATATACATGCTTATTGGTGATGATTTGGTGATGATAATGAGACGATGTGTTACATCGGATTGGTGATGTTGTAAGCATGTTATATGTTGCATTCATTGGCATACATTTTTGGTGATGGATCCCGGTGATGAAAGTGGATCAAAACGGTGGGCATGATTCCCAGTGTGGGGAATCGGTGCTGGATATTTTGGTGAGCATGATTCCCAGTGTGTGGAATCGGTGCTGGATATTTTGGTGAGCATGATTCCCAGTGTGTGGAATCGGTGCTGGATATTTGGTGAGCATGATTCCCTGTGTGTGGAATCGGTGCTGGTTAAACTGTATCTCAGTGATGAGGATATCAGTTGGATGGGTATATCCCATGTATGGTACCACATGCATAGTGTCAGTTTAATCATATGCATTGGTTATAACATGATTGGATGGAATTCAGTGTTATGCCTTGGTGTGTTTATATGATTGATGTATTAAGAATATGTTGTTAATATAACTTGATCATTGGTATAATTGATGAGTTGTGGGCCGATGGCCAATATTGTTGGATTGATGTTTACTTGTTGTAATAATTCTGATTATATGTATGATTGAGTGGATGATAATTACTATGAGATTTTATTGCTTATGATTGCATAATGCTTATTAATTCGAATGAAACTCACCCTTACTTTGATGATTTCAGATTAAGGATGTAGCGGCGTCTTGATTGGGTGAAGATAGCTTATAGGCTAGCCCTTAGTCCGTGTCGAGTCATGCTCTGAATGTAACACTGGGGAACGCTAGTTTAGAGACGAGTTATTATGTCGGTCTTTGTTGTTTATAATTGTATTAGAGAACTTGCATGAATGATGATGATTATGCAATGTTATGAATTATAATCCGCTGTGTTGAACATGAATTGTATTTATGTTAAATGGTTCCTCGTGTGGCATGACAAATGACTATAGTATTTTATGTTAAAGAAGTTGTGACATCCTTGTATTTCATGTTTACTCTAAATTTTTATTATATTTTCCGCGGGGGTTTTAGAAGGGTGTTACATATGTCATCAGTGAAATCCATCTCTAAAGTTAGAAAAGAGGTTAGTACCCTGAAAGTTTTTTAAAATCAGAAAGAAAAGTTTTAAGTAGTATGATTTAATACAAAAAGAGTTAGTATTTTGAAAATAGAATGCAGAAAGAAAAGAAAAGAAATTTTAATAAAACATTAAAATCAAAATAATTTAAAACAAAATTAAAGTTAAAAGGTGGGTTGTCTCCCACGAAAGCGCTTTGTTTAACGTCGCAAGCTCGACGAATCGATGGTTAGTTCGTCGACTCGACGATTATCTCTACGAGCTTAAGACTATCAGTGTAGTATTTGTTTTCAATAATATGGTAATGTTTTAATCGCTGCTCGTTTACAACGAAGCTATCGCTCGATTTTCCTTTAATTTCAACAGCGCCACTCAGATATACTTTGGTAACTTCGAATGGACCAGACCACCTTGAACGAAGTTTTCCTGGAAAGAGCTTAAGTCGAGAATTAAATAGTAGCACCACATCTCCTTCATTGAATTCCTTCCTTGAGATGCGTTTATCGTGCCACTTCTTTGTTCTTTCTTTGTAAATCCTAGCATTCTCGTAAGCATCCCATCTAATTTCCTCCAACTCGTTAATATCTAATAGCCTCCTTTCGCCTGCGGCGGTGTATTTTAAGTTTAAGGTTTTTATTGCCCAGTAGACTTTATGCTCTAGTTCTATCGGTAAATGACAAGATTTACCGTATACTAATTTGAAGGGCGTGGTTCCTATTGGTGTCTTGTAGGCGGTTCTATACGCCCACAGTGCTTCATGTAACTTAGTTGACCAATCATTCCTAGATGTGGCAATAGTCCTTTCAAGTATTTGCTTGATTTGTCTATCCGAGACTTCAACTTGTCCACTAGTTTGTGGGTGGTAAGGTGTTGCTACATAGTGTCGGACTCCATATTTCACTAAGAGTTTTTCGAAAATTCTAGATATGAAGTGGGATCCTCCGTCGATAATGACTGACCTTGGTACACCAAACCTCGGAAGATGATATTCTTGAACAGCTTAATCACTACTTCTGCATCGTTTGTGGGTGAGGCTACAGCTTCTAACCATTTAGATACGTAATCTACTGCGACAAGTATGTAATTATTTCCAAAGGAAGATGGGAAAGGTCCCATAAAATATATTCCCCACACATCAAAGATTTCTACTTCTAAAATGCCCTTTTGTGGCATTTCATCTCGCCTAGATATGTTTCCAGTGCGCTGACAGTGGTCGCAATTTCTACCAGCGATGTCGACATCCTTCCACAGGTTGGACCAAAAGAGACCGGCTTGCAGAACCTTAGCGCATGTCTTTGATGTGCTTGCATGCCCACCATAGGGGGCATCATGGCAATGATGTATTATACTCTCTATCTCTTCTTCCGGAACACATCGGCGGAATATCCCATCAGCGCCTCTCTTGAATAGCAAGGGTTCATCCCAATAGTACTGTTTAAGGTCATGGAAGAACTTCTTCTTTTGTTGATAGGTCATGTCAGGCGGAAGCACTCTCGCTGCTAGGTAGTTGACGAAATCAGCATACCATGGCAGTGTGGTTCCGGTGCTTAGTATCTTAACGGCTTTGGTTTGCGCTTTAGGTTGTTCCAATGTGTCACTTTCGGATTCTAAGTGTGCTATTAAGCGTTCATAAGGGAAATCATCGTTGATTGGTGTTTCTTCTGTTTTAATACCTTCCATCCTAGATAAATGGTCGGCTACAACGTTTTCGGTTCCCTTTTTATCTTTGATTTCCAAATCAAATTCTTGTAGTAATAGGATCCACCTTAATAGTCTAGGTTTTGCATCTTGTTTAGCTAGTAGATACCTAATGGCTGCATGGTCAGTGTAAACTATTATCTTTGCTCCTATCAGATAGGAACAAAACTTGTCTAACGCGAAGACCACGGCCAAGAGTTCCTTTTCGGTTGTGGCGTAATTCATTTACGCAGGATCTAAGGTCCTACTTGCATAGTATATTGCGTGGAGTTTCTTATCTTTCCTTTGGCCTAAGGCTACTCCTACAGCATAGTCGCTTGCATCACACATAATTTCAAACGGTAAATTCCAGTCGGGTGGTTGCATTATGGGTGCGGATATAAGGGCTATCTTTAGTACTTCAAAGGCTTATAAACATTCATCGTTGAAATTAAACTCAACGTCTTTCATTAAGAGGCTATTCAGAGGTTTAGAGATCTTAGAAAAGTCCTTTATGAATCTTCCATAGAAACCTGCGTGTCCTAAGAATCTCTGTATTTCTCTAACTGTTTTTGGGGGTTGGAGGTTTTCTATTACTTCGATCTTTGCTTTATCGACTTCAATCCCTCTTTTGGAGACTACATGTCCAAGTACAATCCCTTGTTTAACCATAAAGTGACACTTTTCCCAGTTTAGGACGAGGTTAACTTGTACACGCCGGTCCAATACTTTTTCTAGATTAGAGAGGCATCCTTCAAAATCCTCCCCACATACAGAGAAGTCGTCCATAAAGACTTCCATGATGTTGTCTATGTAATCAGCGAAAATCAACATCATGCATCTCTGAAATGTCGCAGGGGCGTTGGAGAATCTGAACGGCATCCGTCTATAAGCGAATGTTCCATAAGGGCATGTGAAGGTTGTTTTCTCTTAGTCATCAGGGTGAATTGGGATTTTAAAGAATCCTGAGTAACCATCCAGGTAGCAGTAATAGGAATGTTTTGCTAAGCGTTCGAGCATTTGGTCAATAAAGGGAAGAGGGAAATGGTCTTTCCTTGTGGCTTTGTTTAATTTACGATAGTCAATACACATTCTTGCTCCAGTCACTTTTCTTTCGGTGATAGATTCGCCTGACTTGTTTACAGTAACTGTTATGCCTCCCTTCTTTGGTACACAATGGACCGGACTTACCCACTGACTATCCAAGATTGGATATATAATTCTTGCATTCAGAATTTTAGTAACTTCATCTTTAACTATTGTGCTCAGGATAGGGTTAATCCTTCTTTGATGTTCCCTAGAGGTTTTGCAATCTTCTTCCGACATGATGCGATGCATACATATGGAAGGACTTATTCCTTTCAGATCAGCAATGTTATATCCTAACGCAGATGGATATTTCCTTAATACTTGTAATAGCTTCTCGGTCTATGTGGCTCCTAGCTCTGCGTTGATTATTACTGGTCTTTTGAGCTCATCGTCTAGGTATTCATACCTAAGAGTCTTGGGTAATGGTTTAAGGTCCAAGGCTGTTTTCTTTGGGCAAGACATAGGGTTGGGTGTTAAAGCTAAGCATTCGCTTAAATTATCGTCTCGATATTCCGGATGCCAATTGTCATCTTCGAAAATCAGAGGCATCAGAATCTTTATAACTTCAGAGTAAGATTCTTCTGATAATCCTATCTCTCTTGCACATTCATCAATAACATCCACCAGATAACATGTGTCCTCTATAGCTGGGGCTTGAAGGAATTGTGTTAAAATAAACTCGACCTTCTCCTCACCTACTTCGAATGTCAACTTGCCTTTCTTTATGTCTATAATAGCTCCAGCGGTAGCTAGAAAAGGTCTTCCTAAGATTATAGGAGTATTGACGTCTTGCTTTATGTCCATAATTATGAAATCCGTAGGGATGTAGAATTGTCCGATGCGGACGGGTACGTTTTCAAGAACACCTACGGGATACTTGACAGATCGGTCAGCAAGTTGTACTGAGATCTTGGTTGGTCTTAGGTCTCCCATGTTTAGTTTCTCGCAAATAGACAAAGGCATTAGGCTAATAATAGCTCCTAAGTCGCACAGAGCTTTGTCTATGACGAATTTTCCTATATTGCAAGGTATGGAGAAACTCCCTGGGTCTTTCAGCTTAGGTGGCATTTTATTTTGAATTATGGCACTACATTCGGCAGTGAGTGTTACGGTCTCGTTGTCTTCTAATTTCTTATTATTTGATAGGATTTCTTTTAGGAACTTAGCATATGAGGGCATTTGGGTAATAGCTTCAGTAAACGGAATTGTAATGTTCAACTGTTTAAGAAGTTTGACAAATTTTTTAAACTGCCCTATGTTTTTAGATTTCTCGAGTCTTTGAGGGTATGGGATAGGTGGTTTATAAGGTGGCGGAGGTATGTATGGCGCTTCTTTTTCCTCCGTCTCGCCTTCCTTGGTCTCTTTCTCTTTCTGATCACTTGGTTTATCCTTGGGTCTACTTTCCTCCTCAGCTGTCTTACTAGGGCTTTGGAACATAACAGGGTTTTTAAGCCTAGGATCAGTCGGTTCGTCCATCTCTCTACCACTTCGCAGAATAATAGCATGAGCATGTCCTTTTGGGTTAGGTTGTGGTTGTCCTGGAAATGTCCCAGCAGGTGCGGTAGTAGGTGCTTGTTGTTGTGCCACTTGAGAGATTTGTGTCTCAAGCATCTTGTTGTGAGTGGCCAACGCGTCTACTTTAGTTGCTAACTGTTTGATTTTCTCATTAGTGTGCACGTTCTAATTTATGAAATCCTTATTACTATGAGTTTGAGTGGCTATGAAATTTTCCATCATTAATTCTAAGTTAGACTTCCTAGGGACGTTAGGAGTAGCGAATGGTGCCTTTTGATATCCAGGTGGTACACTGGGTGCTTGACCAGGTGCGTACAAAGCATTATTGTTCTTATACGAGAAGTTAGGGTGATTCTTCCATCCTGGGTTATACGTGTTTGAGTAGGGGTTTCCTTGAGCATAGTTTACTGGTTCGAGGGAAACTCCTGCCAAAAGATGGCACTTGGGGGCAGCATGTCCAGACATCCCGCATATTTCACAATTGGGGGAAACAGCAGCCACGGCGGCTACAGGTGCTACAGTGAGGTTTTCGATCTTCTGAGTTAGGGCATCGACTTTGGCGTTAACGCGGTCGAGGCTACTTATCTCGTACATACCACTCTTCGTTGAAGATTTCTCTCCAGAAGTTTTCTCTGATTGAGCTCTCTCGCTTCCCCATTGATAATGATTCTGAGCCATACTATCGATAAGTGCATAGGCATCAGCATACGCTTTGTCCATCAGTGTGCCACCTGCAGCGGCGTCAATTGTAAGTCTCGTATTGTAGAGGAGACCATTGTAAAAGGTATGGATAATTAACCATTCTTCTAATCCATGATGTGGACAGAGTCTAAGCATGTCTTTGTATCTCTCCCACGCTTCAAATAAAGACTCGTTGTCTTTTTGTCTAAACCCATTGATCTGGGCCCTTAGCATGGCGGTCTTACTAGGTGGAAAATAACGTGCCAGGAAGACTTTCTTAAGTTCATTCCAGGTCGTGACAGAATTGGCGGGTAAAGACTGGAGCCAAGCTCTATCTCTATCCCTCAATGAAAAAGGAAAAAGGCGCAGTCGGATAGCTTCCGCACTGAAAAATGAAGGTTAGGGTCTTCCGTCGCATTTCCAGAAAATTGATTTTGTTGTACAGCTGAAAACAACGATGGTTTTAGCTCGAAGTTGTTCGCCTCAATAGCAGGAGCAGCAATGCTATTGTGAGGTTCGGCTTGCGAAGGAATAGAGTAAGATTTGAGAGGACGCGGCTGTTCTCCCATGGTTGATTCTTCAACTGGTTCAGAAGTAGGAGTAGGAACAAGAGTGCGAGTACATCGTAATCGACGTGATACAGTGATAGAACGCTCCGGTTCGGGAATTGGCAGCGCTAAGTCTTCACTTCGAGAGAGAGTACTTGGCATGCACAAAGGGATTAGAATAATTGAGTTTCCTTAGTCTCTACAATGTAACAGTTAATTACGATTATCGACTAAATTAGTCCCCAACAACGGCGCCAAAAACTTGATCGCGACAAAATGGGGTATGTTTGTGATTATGACTGCAACTGCACAGTCTATCGCGTAGTTTTAAAAGATATCGAACCCACAGGGACTAAGAATCGACCTAATGCAGTTAATCGTTACTACGTAAATCTAAGGCTAATATCTGATTGTTTATGATCAGACGGGGAATTAAAAGGAATATAATTTAATTAAATAAGCGGGTATATTATTGGTATGTAACGGTCGGACGTCGGGGACCTAGTAAACTATCGACGTGAATCGTAAATTAAAATACTCTTTCTGTAGAAGTCACTTGTTTAAAAACCTTCCTCTCACACTCTCGGGTTTGTTGATTATGATCTCATTATTAAACCTAAGTGAGCGCTCTCGCTGTATCAAATAAAGTTTAAAAATGATTTTTGAAAACCGATGAAGTCTAATTAACCTTAAAGTGCTCTCGCTGTATTTAAGGTTAATGTTTAATTTCTACTGTCCAGTTAAAATCTCAAACTCTGATTTTTATTGACCCTAACTTCTATTGTTTTTAACTCTCGTTACAAAACAGTTAAATTAAGCATTAGAAATTAATACCAGATAGATAAATTTAATTAATAAAATACGTCGACAGTGTTACTCGATTCCCTCGGTTATGTGACCTTACATACCGATAAAAATAATTTAGCTGGACATTGTTTTAACAGACAAAACATAACAGATATCGCAGGTATAAAATAATCTGGACATAATTCTAATAACTAACATAAACAGACAATAATAATTTAAAGCAATTAAATGAACCTGAATTAATATAGCAAAATCGAATTTGAAACAAAGCAGCACTGGTTCTTGAATCCGGTACTGAAATTGAGTTCTTGAAAATAAATTTGATGCTAAACTAAAATTAATTTTGAAGCTAGCAATGAAAACTAAATCGCAATAGAATTTCCGGAGTGGAAATCTATTGCAGGAAGTGGATAGGAAACAAAAATAAAACTTGAAAAATAGCAGAAGAACTAAGTGACGGCAGTAGGGTAAAAATGCGTAACCCTCTCAATTAATCTTGAAGGGTATTTATAGAGCTGCCTCAGAATCTTGTGTTGGAGTTTGTTTCGTCTCTGTTGCTGTTCTTTCGGAGGAGAAAATGGCGGAGAGTAAAAACGGCGTCTCTTCTGGGCCTGGGTGTGTGACAAACGTCACACACTATATTTAGGGGAGGTGCCGAACGGCATGAAGGGGGGTGCCAACCAGCAGGCACTTCAGTGTGCCCTCCGTCTCGTGCCTGACTCCTCTTGCGCGGTGGGCTTCTTTTGTTCTAGGCCTTTTTCTTCTTCCTATTTACACCTCCTCATTTAATTGGCATTATAAGCAATTCTTCTCCATTCAAGCTCCTTTTTCCGATTATTTCTTTTGCGAGCTTCGATTAAATAAATTCCTGAAAACAAATAGAAATACTGGCATAATACAAAATAAAATAATAAAATCGAAATAAAATAGAATAATAATGCATGTAAATTAAGCTAAATATACGATACGTTTTCGTGATATCAACTACCGCGACCCTAAACTCGATTTTATTATTTCTGCCCTTTTTGAGAATTTTTAACTTTTTTCTAAATTTTACGATTATCAACTCTTTCGCCATATTGAACCCCCAACTGCCTCAAAAGTACAGAAAGTTAACCAAGGTTAATAGAACTCAAAAGAAAAACAAAGAAATTCATATATGCTCGCCTTATCAAAAGGCACAACCATTATTCATTCAATCAATCTCGCCTTATCAAAATGCCTCAACAAGGTTATCAAAACAAGGTCAACAATAATCAAGTACAATCTTCCCTTTACCTTTTATGGATCAAATGCTAGAGAGGTTGTCAGGTCAAGATTTTTATTGTTTCTTAGATGGCTATTCCGGGTACAACCAAATTTCGGTCAATTCGGAAGATCAAGAGAAGACGGGTTTCACTTGTCCCTTTGGAATTTTTGCTTATAGACGGATGCCCTTTGGGTTGTCTAATGCACCGGACACTTTTCAAAGATGTATGCAAGCCATCTTTTCCGACCTCGTTGAAAAGACAATGGAAGTTTTCATGGAAGACTTCTCCGTTTTTGGAGCATCCTTTGATATTTGCTTGAAGAATTTGGATACCGTGTTGAAGAGATGTGTTGAAACCAACTTGGTACTTAATTAGGAAAAGTGTAATTTCATGGTTACCGAGGGCATTGTCCTTGGTCATAAAGTGTCATCCAAAGTCATTAAAGTTGATCGAGCAAAAGTAGAGGTCATTGAAAAGCTACCACCACCGTTGAATGTGAAAGGAATTCGAAGCATCTTGGGTCATGTGGGATTTTATCGGAGGTTTATCAAAGATTTCTCAAAGATCGCAAAGCCATTGTGCAACTTGTTCAAAAAAGGTAAGCCTTTCATTTTTGATGATGCATGTTCATTAGCTTTTAATGAATTGAAAAATAAATTGACAACTGCACCCATAATCATAGCACCCGATTGGAAACTTGATTTTGAATTAATGTGTGATGCTAGCGATTATGCGGTAGGTGCAGTTTTGGGTTAAAGGAAAGGAAAAAAATTTCATGCTATACATTACGCTAGCAAGGTTCTTAACGAAGCACAAATCAATTATGCAACCACTGAAAAAGAACTGCTAGCTATTGTGTATCCATTAGAAAAATTTAGGTCATATTTAATTGGTTCGAAAGTTGTTGTTTATACTGACCATGCAACTATAAAGTATCTACTTACCAAGCCAGACTCCAAGTAAAGGCTCATTAGGTGGATCTTGTTGTTGCAAGAGTTTGACCTAGAGATTTGAGATAAAAAAGGAGCGGAAAACTTGGTTGTCTTTGTAGCGGGGAAAATCTGAGACCGAAGCCATAGGATTGACTCGACTCAGTATTTCGTTTGAAATCGCCACCGCGCTTTATTGTTTCCAAAGGAAAAGGGAAAAGAACGAAAAACCCAAAGTTTGTTTTTAAAACAAAAAGAGAACTCAGGTTCGGGTGTTGATTATATGAGGGGAAGGTTTTAAGCACCCCTCATATTTGTGGTACTCCACAGGAACCTTTTTGAAAATCTGTGTCGTGTGTGCTAAAAAAGGGTTTGTTTTATTTTTAAAATAAGCTCGGCAAGACATTAAGCCTTGTGCCTACATACCTCCTCGGTGCAATGGAGAAGTCAGAGCTAATGTAGTTCCGCTTAAAAGGGAAAACATTTTTATAAAAAAACGAATAAACACTTTATCGTCGTCGGAGAGAAATACTCAGCCATTGATCTTGAGCATGAGAACAAATGAGTTCTTTGCATCGCAAATGAAAGAAGGGCTCCAACTCGGATAAAATCAACGAGTATGCCACTAGCTCTCTCACGCGGAAAAGATCTCATTATATCAATCAATTTCAAAATCGTGGGGTATCGCCACTCATTTCAACAATTAGTCGTGTCTAAACTTTTTGAAAAAAAGGGCCACTAAGGGCAAAAGATATTTTAAAGAAAGGTTTTAAAAGAGATTTTACAAACATAAGAAGGTTTTTGAAAAAGGGAGAAGATTTTGAAAATATAAGAAGTGGGAGGAGATGAAGAGGCTAACCTAGTGCATAAAATAAAAGCTAGGGAAAAGAACGGTCTAACCGAAATAAGAAGCCAACACTTGACATTACGAGTCAAGGTAGATTGCCCATCCTTTGGAATATCGAACACTAAAACAACACATTACTTGGGGATCCAGATGAACTTATTATCTTTAGCACCACTTTGCATTAAGCACATTAAAATTCTGACGGAAATCGGGCAGAGTAACGGCTGTTTTCAGGTAAAATCCTTATCTCAATGCCTTGGACTTAACCATCAAGGACTTTCAAGGAAATACCTGCATACACAAACAGACAACAATCCAATGCCAGACAGACAGAATAATAGCATAGTAACAACAGAATAAGGGTCCAGAGGTACTAAGTCCATAAGTCTGAATCTCCAAAATGCTCGGGATAGTAACCAATAGTCCGAAAGAGAGCCTTAAGTGTTTTTTAGATTTTGTTATTTATTAGTGTTTTAGCATAAAACTAAAGTATGGTCCAAGTGGACAAAAAGAAAATAGCGGAAACATAAACATAGTGTCCAAATGGACAAAGAGAAAATAGCGGAATGTAAATATGATGAAATGATAAAGCATAAAGCAAAATATAAAGAGCAATATAATAAATTGCGGAAATTAAAGTCAATTGTTAGATGTTAAAGATAACCATCTTGAAACTTGTCAAGTATGTTATCAAAGTTAGTAATAAAGATCGATGGTGAGTGAAGGATGTTCTCGGATTTAAATTCAATGGACATTTATCAAAAGCTTGATAAAATCATAGCGACTACACGATAAATTTCCATAAGTCTTAAATCAACCGCATACAATTCTCTTCCATATTTGATCTTTTTGATTCGGGACACGAAATATTGCGCTATGTTAAGCAGATCGCCAAGTGATTTATGTAGAAATCACCCTACAACGAGGCCGGTCAACAATCTTTGTGCTAATGCATGCTAGAAAACAATATGTAGATCGCTCTCCAAAAGCAATACCGCACGAAAAGAAAAATGAGGAGTGATCTAGTCTTTACCAAGAATCCATAAGAATACTCAAGGTATTAAGACTTTCATCGATCAAAAGAAAAAGAAATAAAAGATGGAACCACATTAAAAGCTCCTTTCATCCATAATTTCAATCACTTAATTTTGCGGATTTGGATTCTCATCCTATCGACGCCCTAAGTCCATTGATATTAGAGAGAAATTAGGCATCTAATTTGTGATTCAAAGAAAATATCAAAAGAATGGAGTAGAAGAAGAGTTAGAACCAAAAACAAGTCAAAAATAGCAAAAACAAACATTCTGCCTCACTGGAAATCGATTTACCTCTGTAGGAAATCGATTTCCTGCCTGCAGAATTCAGATCTGGCGCAAAAAACAGAGTGGAAATCGATTTCCCTCTGTAGGAAATCGATTTCCTGCGCACAGTTTTCAAAAAAAACAGCATTATGAACCATAAAACTTGATTTAGACAAACATACAAACACCTTATGATCACATATCCATTGGAGCACGAATTTTCCACCAAATCACCATCAAATAGGACCAATATAGCATCAAAGATGCATTGAACACAAGCAACAAAGATCTACATCTTAGAGTTTAGGAATTTACCAATTCTTGAAACAAATTTTTGGAGTAACTTCAAGAACAAGCACAAAGTGTGTAGATCCTTCTAAATTGGAGATGAACAACCAAAGAAAAGAGAGAAATGTAGGAGGTTTAGTTCAAAACTAGTAAGATTCAATGTGAATCTCACTAATTCTATGAGAATGAACTTTGGGTGAGGGTTTTGGAAAGGGTGAGAAATGAATTTGCAAGCAATTTTTTGGCTCTCCAAGCTTGAGAAATGAGAGAGTAGAGACCTCTATTTATAGGATGAGAGCAAGAGTAGTGGCAATTTGGTCATTTGCTCTTGGTTAATTAACTTGTGTTTAATTGGTACTTAAATGGTATTTAAATGGTAAAAATGGTAAAATGAGGTTTAAGTGGGTTTAATGAAGGGATTAATTTTGGTGAGGTGGAAAAATGGCAAAGTGATCAAATAAAAAGGTGCCAAAATGATGTCAAGCTTCCCTCCTTATATTTTTTTGAATTTTGCGCACAAGAAATCGATTTCCCATAGGGGTAAATCGATTTCCACCTTCAAATTTCCAAAAAATGTTTTCTTGCACTGTTTTGATTTTTGCCCGATCTTTTACCTGTAAAATATAAACAAAAGAGACAAAACACATATTTTTTTGATTTTGGTTAGTATGAACAAATAAAAAAGCTAAAAGTGCTTGATGATTCCCCTTAGAGATAATCACAATATCAAAGATAGAGCCTCACATTGGTGCTCTTGATTAATGATTAATATGCAATTGATGTATGATTTTAGGGTCAAAAATTGGGGTATGACAGTCTTTTGTGACACATGTTATCACACACACACACACATGAGGTATCCATTGATTGATTGCTTAAGTTTTTTGTTGAAAATCCAAAGGAATAGGAATGGTATTGACTAAAATTGTCAAGGTACTCAAACTCTTTTCCAAATCTATTTTATTTTGGGTTAAAGTATTTTTAAAGCTTTTCACTTGTTAAAAAATGATTTTGTATTGTTAAAGCTCAACCTTTTCAAATCCACCCTTGGTTTTGTATTGTTAAAGCTCAACCAACCTTTTGTTTTGAAACCTTGGCACTAAGAGGATAATTATTCCCGGTGAAACTACTCTTAGTCCATTGACCTTGTATTGTTAAGGCTTTGTCCCTTTTTATTTGGTTTTGTATTGTTAAAGCTCAACCACCCCTTTGTTTTAAAACCTTGGTACTAAGAGAAGAATTATTCCCGACGAAACTACTCTTGGATCATTGACCTTGTATTGTTAAAGCTTGGTCCCTTATATTAAAAACTTGTTAAGTATTGTTAAAGCTTAACATTTTAAAAACCCGTTGAGTAGTGATAAAGCTCAAAACCCAAAAAGATTTTGGCCACTTTGGCCCCCTTTTATTTTCCTTTTAAGAGGAACAACAAAAGCTCTGACTTCCCTTTTCTTAAAATGGGTATGTAGGCCTAAGATGTGATGTCTTATCGAGCTCACTTTCAAAAACTTCCTTTCCCATCCCTGTAACGCCCGAAAATTTATTTATTCGCTTAATTTAGACGTTTGTGATGTTTATTGAATTTTTGCGTTTTGAAGCGATTTAGTCGGTATTAGTTCGGGATAGCGGATCGACATTTAATCGAAAATTTTAATATTTTTAGTATTAGAAATATTAATAAGCTAATATGTGTTAGAACAAGATTTGTTCTTATCAATTATCTTAGTTTTGATGATAACAATAATATGAATTTTGCTTAAGATAATATGGTACTCTAATCCAATGCAATTTCCCTTTCAGGAAATATATATAAAGAGTACGCATAATTCAGCGCTCAGAAGATGTGTCTCAAATGGTTCAGCATGCAACATCAGAACATGGTCTGGCAAGACATCAGAAGATGGTCGAAGCAGAATCAGAACATGGGTCTATGGAAGCATCAGAAGAACATGAGATCAGAAGCACTGAAGATCAGAAGATGGTATCACGCTCAGAAGCACTTCAAGGTCAGAAGATCAGAAGATGCTGTGCACCAAGCTGTTTGACTCTGATGATATTCAAACGTCGTATTCACAAACATCAGATCAGAAGGAAGTACACGTGGCAGACTACGCTGACTGACAAAAGGAACGTTAAAGCTACTAAAGGCTACGTCAGTAGACACAGCGTGAACAAGGCTCGAGGTAGTTGACAAAAGCGTATAACATTAAATGCAAAGCTGTACGGAACACGCAAAGCATTAAATGCATTCAACGGTCATCTTCTCAACGCCTATAAATATGAAGTTCTGATAAGAAGCAAGGTTAACGATTCTGCACCAAAACAACTCATATCAAACTTGCTGATACGCTGTTCAAATCTAAACTCAGAATCTTCATCTTCATCAAAGCTCACTACATTGCTGTTGTAATATCTTAGTGAGATTAAGCTTAAATTGTAAGAGAAATATCACAGTTGTGATTATCGCTTTTAAGAAGCATCTGTAAACTCTTGAATAGATTACATTAAGTTGTAAGGAACTAGAGTGATCAGTTGATCAGTATACTCTAGGAAGTCTTAGCAGTTAGCTGAGCAGGAAGTCTTAGCAGTTAGCTGAGCAGGAAGTCTTGGCAGTTGGCTGAGCAGGAAGTCTTGGCAGTTGGCTGAGCAGAAAGTCTTAGGAGTGAACTAAGCCTAGAGTGATCGTGTTGATCAGTAGACTCTAGAAAAGTCTTAGGAGTGAACTAAGCAGTTGTTCCTGGAGTGATCAGGTTGTGATCAGAAGACTCTGGAAGACTTAGTTGCGGCTAAGTGGAAAACCATTGTAATCCGTGCGATTAGTGGATTAAATCCTCAGTTGAGGTAAATCATCTCTGCGGGGGTGGACTGGAGTAGCTTCGTTAACAGCGAACCAGGATAAAAATAATTGTGCATTTTATTTTTATCGCTCAAGATTTTAAGTCACACTTATTCAATCCCCCCCTTTCTAAGTGTTTTTTCTATCCTTCAATATGTAGCGTTTTGGGAATTTTCTGAGTAATTGAGATTAGACCGTAAATATTAGTTATTGAGTATTAACCGATATATTAAATAATTGAATATTTTGTTTTAATAGAATAATAGTGGAATATTATTAGAAGTAGCAATTTGATTTATTTATTTTATATTGAGGAGAATAATGGGCCTATTTTATTTAAGTGAGGAATAGAAATGTGGTGTTAGTATATTAAGCCCAAATATGTTATTAAATGGAAAAATAGGTTTTTAGTGTAGAAAGAGGTTTAAAGAAGAGTAGAGAAAACCAGAAAAAAATATAGAACCATTTGGAGAGAAAGGGGGCTAGGTCTTGAAGAGGAGAAGCAAACTTAGAGAGGTCCCAATTCAAGTGCCAAGATTGTAGAGTTTTCTTCAATCCAAACAAGAGGTAAGGGTGGGGTTCTCTTCCTATAATAGGGCTTATGAACAATTATATGTTGGAGATTAGGGATTTAGGTTTTGCTTTGCCGTATTGATTTTGTTCATCATTGTTGTTTGATATTGTTTTGTGAAATGAGAAGTAATGAGACATGCCAATGCTGTTCAATAATTTTACATAGGATTAGAAGTGGAATTGGTTAGATAGAATTATACTGTGTTTACGTTTTCCTTCCGTCGCTGTTGCTGCCTGGTGCGTTAAAGTTGCTGCTGTTGTGTTATTTAATGAGAGGCCCTTGTCTTAGAGGGACAGCTCATCATGTTGCTTCTACTTTGTTACTTAATTCCATGTTATACCATTCAGCTACTTTTATTCATTTCATGAAATTTTAGTATGTGTTGCATAATGTATCTTACTAAGTGACTACCTTTACTAACTATTAAACTAAACTGTGATAAATTAGTTGGAATATGTGAGCATGAGAAACCTATGTAGTAGACAATTAGAACATATACTATATTTTATTGATACTTAAAGATGGTATAGAATATTGATTTAGGATCTACACTAATAGCACTAAAATACCTTGTTATCCCCTGTTCCACAGTAGCAAGAGTAAGTTGGTATTTGGAAAATAATAACAGTAGTAATTATAGAACTAATAAACAGTCCCGTTCGATCGAAATAGCCGAATTAAGCGATATAATTAGTTGTCCGGAATTTAATGAAAATTGACGTGGTAGCTAAGTTTAATTAGTATATTAACGTGGTGGTGTTATTTTGTCGAAATTGTGATATTAATCGGTCGATTAAATTAATAGTTGAATTAATTTTTAGTAAGCCTATCTAATTAGAATAAATTGAACTTAGATTAACTATTCGGTTTAGCGGTAAATTACGGTATCTTGTGAACGTGACCGTGAATGTGATTGTTGTGAATATCTTTGTGAATCTTTTGCTAATGATATCGTCCGTTGATTTGATGAGTTGTCGGAATTGTTCCATTGTTGTACGAAGTTGTTGTACTATGTGTGAAGTGTATTACCTTTAATAATCGGTGATAATTGTGATATGGGTGTGTGCCTTGTGACGAATATTTTGTGAAGTAAATGATGATGATGATGTTGTGTGATGTTTGGTTCATCGAGTCTCATACATTTGCATATTTATTATGACGGCCTGGATTGGCAAATTAGTGACGAAGGCTTATGCCTTGTGCCTCTGAATTGGGCAATTGGTGACGGGGGCTGAAGCTCCGATTGGTACCACATGCATATACATGAGTCATGTCCCATGTGTCTTATGTGATTTATACATTGTGACGTTTTGTGACTATATTGTGATTGTATTTTCGTGACTTGTTATATGATGGAAGTATTTGAATTGTGAATTAATGACTTGGTGAGTAATATGAGGATATCAATACTTGTGAATGCGATTAACCGAATATGTCTAATTTCTGATATATAATTTATCATGCGCTCAATTATATGAATTGATATCTCACCCTTTCTTTGTTTCGCCGTTGCCTTTATATTGGTAACGTGCAGGTGATTCGCATTGAGAGGAGGTTAGCCGAGTTGGTCTTGAGTCATAGTCGCTCTGATACGTAGCACTCGGGGGGACGAATGCGTTATTTTACTTGCTATTGACTTATCATGTTTTGGCAAATACTTGAGTTGTTTATTTGAGATTGTCACCTTAATTGTGTTAATTGTTGAATTAAGATGCTATGAATCCTTGAACTAATTGTTGAGTTTCCGTTGCACTTCTATGGAAGTTGATTCATGTTAAAGTCTATCATTCGATGTTGTCGGTTCTTCCGTATTTGGTGAATGCTATGTATCCGCTTTATGCGACGAGGTGATTTGTCTTTGAGAATGAATATGTGATACCTCAATTGCTTATTTTGTGAATTTTTATACTCTGATTTTATTTAAATTTCATGGGTAGAATTGGGGTGTTACAATCCCCACACTCTTTTTAAACAAGTTCACATATGCTTTTCAAATATATGTACACAAAAACAATAACATTTTCAAAGAGGTTCCCATGGAGTACCATGGATATGAGGGGTTCTTAAAACCTTCCCCTTGTATAACAAACCCCCTTACCCAAATCTCTGTTAACTTTATTAGTTTTGATTTTAAAAACTTTTGTGGGTTTTATTCGCTCTTTCTCCCATTCCTTTTGGAAACAATAAAGCGCGGTGGCGACTTTGTTTTAAACAAATGAGCTAAGTCTTTCCCATGGCTTTAGTCTCACCAATTTCACCGCTACACACATGCATATTGGCGAATGTGTTTTATAGCATTCCCATTGCATTGCGATTATGAGTATTGTTGCTTTGTGAGAATAATTTAGAGAATAAAACTATGTGTTTTTATTTTAACTATCTTCTTGTTTATTTGCACTGATAACATTTGTAAGGATTATTCTCACCCCCTTTTTTATTTTGTGTGTGGCTTTTCGCCTATGTTGCAGATTCATGTTGCGTGTAATGCTTTCGAGTTGAGGAATGGTGGTCACTACCTTCTTCTTTGTGTTCAGTTTTGTTTTAGTATCCTTTGAGTTGCTCTGGTAATGTAGCACATGGGATGGGACGTTATTTCTTTTATCTAGATGCTTATTGAGTTGTTTGTCATAAATTATTGTTTATTTTGAGCTATTTTGATTTATGAGACTATGTGATGATGTTGCAAAATGTTTAATTCAATAACATGTGTTTTATTTGAGAATGTGTGATACCCTTTGGTGAATATATATTTGATTTAATTGAATTATATGTAGAGTCGGGAATATGGTATTACATATTACTTCATACTTGTTCTCAGGACTCTTTGTGATAACCATGGATGTTTGTTGAAGTGAATAACATTGATGTCTACGGGCTCCTCCCCCTTTTGCTAGACCAAATTGCACCTCGGTTATGTTGTAAGGCTTAATGTTTACGTCAGGCTCCTTCTAGGTCATCATATATAGTCATCAGTTCATTGTGTATGTTAGGGTGCTTAATTTTCAGATGGAAGAGGGAGGCCACTATATCTATAGTTGCTGAAAAGGGCCTTCCTAAGATGCAATTGTAGAAACTTTTATAGGGGACCACCAGGAACTGTAAATCTATTATTTGGGTGTCCCTCCCTTCTTTGAATGTGACCATGAGCTCTATAAAACCTCAAGGGAAAGTTACTGTCCCATTTAAAGGGATATAACATATCTCTCATCAATACCAACTTCTTAAAGAGCTCAACATATGTGATGTCACATGATCTCCCTTTATTAATGAGAATCTTCGAGGCAACAAAATTGGCTACGGTTGTCGTGACCACTCTTTGAATTCCATGTTGTCACATTCTCGTAGTATCTTTCATCTTGAGGTGTTAAGTGGTCTGTATAACAAGAATCTAGGACATGCCCCTCTGTGTGTATCTTTGTCCCAGTTTTCTAGTAGAAGTCGTTTTCATGTCGGGTTCTCTACTCATTTGTTTCTCTTTATGTGTTCCTTTACATTTTTTCTTCATAGTTAATATAAGGTTGGGCTCGAGTAAGGAGGTGTCTCATGCTCCTCAAGCCTTT
Organism: Vicia villosa; assembly: GCF_029867415.1. Lineage (NCBI taxonomy): Eukaryota > Viridiplantae > Streptophyta > Magnoliopsida > Fabales > Fabaceae > Vicia > Vicia villosa. Next base: position 27,327,399 of record NC_081181.1, read on the forward strand.
CAACCCTAACTTTTCTTAGAACAAATATTCCCAAAAGGGTTTCCTTTTTTCCTTTGGTGGATTCGGTTGGGATGGCTATTATTTTAGGGATTTTTTTTCAATGTAGTGAATTTTCCTATATATTCATCACACAACTTTCTCCAAGAATTGATGGAACTATCCCATAATGTCTTGAACCATGTCATGACGACTTCTTTGAGAGCTAGTACAAATAGTTTGCATTTTATGACACTTAAGACATGATGCTAGTCGAGCTTAATGTCTACATACTATATGCGTTTGTCTGAAACCCGAAATCCATCTTCATTGTACAACTTTGTTGGTTTTTCAAGGGACTTAGTAATCCTACTATCAACAATGTGTTTGGCGAAGAAGTTTTTCGACGACAAGGATGAGCTTTGTGGATGGTTTGTTGCTCATTTTTCCTTTAAGAATTGTGTGATAGGGACTGTCTAGGGAGGCGATCCTCGGGAGAAGTGTGGCTATAATCTCCTCCGTCCAAGTCATGAGGAGAGGAGTTACCGGCTCAAGGACAACAATGTGCATGCGATTTGGGTGTCCTTTTTTATTACAACGCGGTGTCGCCAAGTGTGATATGTTCTCATTATGATTTTGTTTGAGCCTTGTTTCTTAAGTGTGCCCTAGAGATGTTGAACGTTTAGAGACATTTCTGGTCCAAGAAATTCCACTTGCGACGAAGGTTGTTTTGATGTTTGACCTTTAAATAGTTGTTGCAAAAGTTGAAACAACACTTAAACCTCGAAAGTTCACTGCTCACCTGACAAGTAGGTTGGGATATGGTGAAAAGTGGCGGTTGGAAAAGTCACAAGGATCAGACTTTCTGTCCCAGGCGGAATAGATGAATCTTCAAAAGTGGAGATGAGGACCAACATGACGACATCGGTTGCAGGGGCAGCATTACAATGAGCGATCAATTGAATTTCCTTGAAAGCTACCATTGCTAAGGATTATGAAAATTTGTGGTGATCAAGTCAGTTATCATAAACAATTGTAGTGGCGAAAGAAAATAGATAAGAGGGATTCCACGTGGAATTTCATGAGAATCAATAAATTTTTCCCACATATGGCGTCACCAATCCAATATGGAACAAAAGGATAGCGATCTGTTTATGAAGTCCGTCGGGGAAGCTCTCTAGTGTGGCATTGAGTGTCTCTGGTAGATAAAGAGGGGGTAGAACTGCAAAATTAGCACTACAATGCTTCAAGTCATTAAGGTCAGAGAGGTATAACTTGACAGAACAGAATGAATCCTAACTTGGTGTGGCGTGAAGTACACTTTTATATGGACGACAGTTAGAACTGTCCCCGGTGAATATGCGACATCAGATGTGGAAGACCGCCAGATTGACTTCAACGATTGAAATTAACGCAGTACCTAACTTCGTTGCATGACTACTTAATGAGAGTCTACATGTTTATCGGTCCAAGCCGCTACATCCGCTATAAAATAACAAGTATCATTTTAAATAATAATGCTTAAAACGTTTTATTTATTGGCTATTGATGAATAAAAAAAAGTTTTAGTTAATTTTGAAATTTAGAAATTAAACAGAAATTTCTAAATGAAGTCTTATTTTAGATACCCACGTAAGGTAGTATATATAACTTTTCCTTCACATGCATAATGCAAAGTACATAGAGCCTAGTTTGGAAAATAGTAGTGTAATCCTTGAAAACACTGAGAATCTTAGCATAAGTAGCGTCACGGGATAGATAGAAATGGAGAAATTCTCAATGTTGAACAAAAAGTCAGAGAAATATGGGATGATTCTTTGTCTTGCATACTCAATTCATAAATGCAATCCCACAACATGAACAGTGAGTACTCAAGCACTTTTCATTTTGAACAAAGAGAGTAATGTGGACCATGGTTTGATTGGACAGGCCAAAACATGAAGTCTTTGATTGACTGTCACTCCTATCCCATCAACAAGCAGCATCTTTCTTTGAACCATTGAGAGAGTCCATGACAAAAAGGGACAGTAAAAAGGTCAGGTAGAACTTCTATTTATAGAAGTTGATCTCTCTATTATTCATGCCTAGTTGCTTTTAGGGCTCTAGGTTATTTTATCAATGACTTATATGCAGTTTCCACTCTCCTATACTTTCTAGTTGCTTAATAACAAGAAGAAACTACATAGCATGATTTAACAATAAACAGTGCTAAACACATGAATTTGAATAACCGGTACTATAAGTTTAAAGCCGTGAATTTTGGAGATATCACTTATCACTTGTACTTTTGCATGTAGCTGATTTGATGTTACACTGAATTTTTCACTACCATCTGTTAAACTATAATTATCAAATTAATAGGAGAGATATACTTTATCCATATATCCTTTTCACTAATGATATTGAAATTTACATCTCCTATACACAAGTTATTTTTGTTAAAAAAACATGATTAATTTAATTTTGTGGATAGTTATTTATCATACACTCTATTATATATGGTTTGATATCTCACCCCTTTTGTTTGAGTGTTACTCCAATGTTGGTAACGCATAGGTAATCCAAAGTGAATGTTGTTTACCTTCAATAGTTTGAGTCTGGTGTTGGTCGCTCTTATACGTAACACTCGAGGGGATGAACGCGTGTTGTTTTATTGTTGAATTTACTTCAGTTGTTGAATCTTAAGTTGATTACATGAAGTACTTGTTGTTATTTGTTCATCCAACTTTTAAAGTGTTATGTATCTATATTACATGCGATTGAATCATATGTTAATTGTTTTTAAAGTTGAAAAATGTAGCATCTTATTGTATGTTGTTCTCTGATTTTATTAATATTCGTTGAGTAGAGAAATGAGGTGTTACATTCATGTTCTTTGTTTGTTGTTGTTGTGAAGTCAAGACTCTCCATCTATTTTGTTTTGATTAAGACAAAGTAATAATCAACTGATCATGGCAAAAGTATGGAAAAAGCCTCAAGTGCATTTAATCAAATTAAGTACTCAAGATTCATCATGTGTAAAAGCTAGCATCAAAGAATGCAAGAATTATATTTTGAAGACTAGCATTGATCTTGATTTATTGAGGTATAAGCATGCAATTCATATTGATAAATTAGTGCTCAATATTTTCCATAATTCACTTGCATGCATAAGTCATTTATGTTAAAGTTCTCAAATTATCATGCATAAAAATATTTGACTTAAATACATAAAATGCTTATTTTTTTATCATGTATTGTAAAATTTATTTCTCATGTTTAAATCATTTTAAATCACTTTCAAATATATTATTTTTCATGTTTGAACCATGTTAAATCACTTTCAAATACAATATATTTACTTGGATAAAGCAATAAATATTGCATAAGGTTGGTTCAAATATTTAGACAATTCTTTAAATATTTTATACATTTTTATCTTTAAAATTCTTAAATTATCATGCATACAAATGTTTGATTCAAATGCATAAAAAATTCTTTTTCTTTTTTTTTAAAATGCTGTCAGCACTTGTTAAGTTGGGTATGTTTAACTGACTTAACAAAATCTGATGTTGTTTGAAATTTAAATAATTATTTGAAATTTAAAATTGCTGCGAACTTGTTAAGTCAGGTATCCGTTTGAACTGACTTAAAAAGTCCTGTACGAATTTTAAAAAAAAAAACAACTTTTTAACACCTCTTCATGAAACCTTTTCATTTTAAATTGACTTTTTTTCATGATATTTTTTTTATGACTTCACCATGGTTCATAAAGGTGTTATGCTCTTATAAATACATTAAATTTCAAATTATAAAACACCTCTTTCATCTACAATTAAAACAAATTAAATTCATTTCATGTTTCAAAATTACAAGTGTTTTCATATCAATTTTTAGTGAAACTTTCTACACTTAATTTTTATTGAAAATTATCATAAGTTTCATATCATTCATTGAACACTTGTATACCATTGAGAAAATTGTATGCTTGAAGGAGAAGATCAATTTAACTGATTGATAAATACTCATCAACTTTATTACTCAAATATTTTTCAGATTTGGTTTGTAAATTATTGTAGTCCAGGATTGTTGAAAACAATTAGTAGAAAGGAAAGGATTGTTTTCTTGTTCTACTTGGTTGGTTGTTCTTGCTGTCCAGGATTGTTGGAAGCTAGAAAGTCATTAAGGGAGGATTGTTCTCTTAATGTACTTAGTGGAAATCCAAGAGGATTGTTCTTGGTGGTTTTGTTGTTAGAAGATTGTAGGAGGAGTCTTGGTATAGGCTTGTACAAAGATCTAACAATAGTAAAATCTCTTTCATGTTGAAAGGGCACTGGAGTACTCTCGGATTGTAAGGGAAACCAGTATACATCATTGTGTTCTTTACTTTTCCGCATTTATCGCTTTCATCACAAATCTGAACCAGAAAAGAAAGAAACGCATTTCCTAACTCATGCACCAAAACCAAAAAAATAAGAACAAGTATTCTAAAATTGGATAAATTTTCAAAGTCCTAATTCACCCCTCTCTTAGGTGCACTCTTAAACTTACAGTTGTGTTGTTTTTTTGGTTGTTTTTCTTATCTTTTGAATAGTTGCTTTTGTTTGGATGTACTCCCAATATACTCACGCGTTATTGTTACTTTGTTAGTGTAGTACAAGTGAAACTCAATCGAATATCAATGAATTGTCTATCTTCTTTTCTTTGATGGTCATCTTATATTATAGTAATTCCAACTCAATCAACAACTAAAGTCAAATAAGGATCATTAAGATAATTATCCCATATTAACGTGGCCTCTTAATGGTAATTGGAATCTTATTTTATTGTCAGATCATGGGCCACAATGGTACCAATCAGCCATAAATGTGTATTCACGTATTACATGTCTTCATATTCGAACGTTTCCTCCATATTTGTTTTGGACAAGAAGGATTTTCCCGATCCACTAGTTATCTTAATATAGCACGGCCCACTCTTGAATCCCCACCCATAATACATCAGACACGTACACAAATTTTCCCAAGCGCATTAGTTGTCTTAGGAGCGAAATACTTTTTTGAGACCTACCAAGCGGTCAGATATTTACATAGTCTCTCAAAATGTCAGACATTTATATAGTCTTTTAAGCATAAGTCGTGTTAGGGGTGAAAAGTTTTTCTAAAACCTAATTAGAGGTCAGTTTTGAGTCGAATGGGCTAAAATGATCTATTTTGTCTGATTCGACCCTTGTTATCTTGGGGCAGATTCTTATTAGCTTGGGTGGCCTATAAAGGTGTTTTTTTTTATTTTTTTAATTATAAATATGATTATTTAAATATATTGCACATAAGTTTTTTACAAATTAATCTCTTTTGCCTTATTCTTATTTTATCATTTTAACATTGCAATTTGTATCTTTTTAAATTAAATTTTATTTATTTTATAATATTTAAAGTAATATTAGTTAAAATATTTTAAATTAGAATAAAATTAAATACTAATATGTAAGGTTAAATTGTGGAACTTAATATGAATTTATTAAGTGTGTTGTCTTAAGATGATGTAGTTTAATAATTTGGAGTAGACCACCATTGAAGTCTTAAAAAATATATAGCCGGTCAAGTCAAATTGGGTCTAAAACATTGAAGTGTGAAACAAAAGAGTCCTGTATTCACATGGTATCCAGGGCCACTTAAACATGCTAAACCGGGTGACAGCATAACTGGTTTTAGTCACCTTGTCCTTACATAACCTGCAGAGGAAATAACATTTTCCCAGACACACATTCAACAAGGAACATCCTCTCCAATCCTGTAGTGTTTACACATTACATATGTTATTTACAATATAACAAAGATAATTAAAAGGCTTTGGATTCTATAACACAGTGACTGAATGACATGGGCCAAACAAAGTACGAGAAGGAACTGTAGCTCATGGGGCTCGTGCATGTTTTGTGAAATTGGTATAAGAGAGACTTGACTGAGGGAAAGACAAAGATAGGTTTTGCCAATTTCTTGCTCTCTTGTACGAGAATGGAAACATGGACAAACCCAACAGTGGTATCTCTGACTTTACTACCCACCCTCATCATTCATAGGTCACACCTTAATTGCATTTCTATTGCACCTAATATTTATTGCTCTTACATTACATTTCGTCTCCCCAAAAACTTTCTGGTCATACATTTATGTTTGACTCCAATTTAGACTACATTACATTAACTCTACTTCTCAGAGTTCTGTAATCTTGTTTGTATTTGTATTGTATTCAAGCTGGTGCATGTTTGATATAGGTGTAAGATTTTTAGAATTAGTGTGAATCACTGTAACACCAAACATACATTTAGTTAATAGTTGAAAGATAACAAATTGTGTTTGTTTTTTAGACTGATGGCAAGGCCCGCGAGTTCGCGATAAGAGGTTCAATAGCAAGTATCACACGAAAAGACGCGTGGAATGGGTGAGACTTGACCCTAGTTGAGGAAATGTGATTTCGGCATCCAGCGTACTTTTCACTGTTGAATTTCATCAGACGGTCACCTACATGTGGCACCAATCTCATGGAGATAGTTTTAACCATTCGTCTTATATAAAACACACGTGTGTAATTTCAGGTATTCTCTGATTCACACACTCAAACTATTTTCTCACTTATTCTCTGATTCACACACTCAAACTACTTTCCCCCTCTTCCACTTCGTTATACCCAAAGTTCACTCAACTGCATCAGAACTCAAGTCCATTCGACCTCCACAAACTTCAAGTTTTAGTACAGAATAGTGGTATATTGTGTAGGAATCAAATTATGATTCCCATAAATTACAACGAGGAACTACCATCTCTCCACTAGATCATTGATCTCTTTTCTCTTGGATCATCGATCTTCTCTTTTTCAAAGCATAGATCTTTTTCCCGCATAGGTCATCGATATAGTTTGTATTGTCATGGTGCCATCAAAAGTCACTCGTTCGTCGTTGCACGCAACGCCACTAATGCACCAAGTGATGTAACTAACGCTCCAGATCCGATAAGGGAAGCTCCACTTCTTCCATCGAATAAAGATGCTCCAGTCCTATTTACTCTTCCTATGGTTTCAATATTGCAAAATGGTGATAACACAAAAACATAGTATATTTTGACTCAATTTGCATGCATTTTAGTGCCGATTTTGTGTTTTTATTGTATTACGGTGGTATTATAAGTGGTTTTCATGTACATGTTAATCGGAGACTTGTGCGAGCAAAAATGGAAAAAATGGCGAAAACGGTATAAAAGGGAATCCTGATTTTGTCTTGACGGGCCCATAACATGCTGACATCCATCAGCCTCTAGGCCAAGCGCCCGTCAGCCTCAAAGGAAAAGAAAAAAGGGCGAAAATGCAGGATGACGCTCGTCAACCCTCAGAAGGCAAGGCTGACGCCCGTAAGCCAGAAGGAAAGTGAGATAAACAGCAAAACACGGGTTAACGTCCGTCATACTGCACCTAGGCCGACCCTAAAGCTTGTCATGACGTTGTTTTTCGGATTTTAAGCCTCACTCTTTACAACCAAGTCTTCCACTTTCCATGTTTTTCTCCATTAACTCCTACGTGTTTTGAGAGACTCGAGTACAAATTTTATTCTTTAAATAGGTGTTTAGAATTCAGTTTTAGGGGTGCAAGTTTTTAGAGTTTAAGCCGAAAATAATCAATTTGTAAAAAAAAAAAAGCACTTATTTTTCACACTGAGAAGTAAGTACATATTAGGGTTAGTTTCTGAAGATTTGCAAGAGACATTTGGATCGTTTGCATTGTAATCTTGCTGCCATAATTTTATTTAAATATTTTTCAATATTATTTTTCAATATCGTTTTCAATATTTTATTTAATTATTTAGTATGTTTAGTATGTATGGAATGCATTAATTAAAGTAGCGGTTACCTAATAGCTATGTTCGACTAAACTTTTAGAGTATAGAATGTGAGGACTGTCGTACTGACGGACTCGATAAAATTAAAAAACACTGAGTTTTCATTAAAAAAAGTATTAGTAAAAATAGTGACAAATCTTTATTAATTAATTAGGAACTATTAGTTTTCAAAAAGAAATTTCGAAATTGTAACTTGTAACGTGCGAAAGCAAGCAATTACAATTTCCAAATTCAGTGTTGCGCGATAGTTTTTTAAATTAAATTTCTACCAAAAATATTTTTTAGATTAAATTTAGGTGCTGGATTATATACGAGTCCTAAAGGTACCCGAAAACTACATTTCAGTCTCCGCTTTCATTAATTATCAAACAAGTTTATTTTAATCCATTTGAAATCAAAACCTTCATTCATAGCCTTAGATTTACACATTAGAAATAGATAACGGTACGCTTGATTATTAGTCTCTATGGGTTCAACATTTTTTGTATTACCACTATATTTTCGTGCACTTGCGAAACGTATCAAGTTTTTGGCGCCTTTGTCGGAGACCAATTTAGTCAATATCATAACTCTGTTGCTGCACCGTATAGACTAAGGTGTTTTTTTTGTTATTTTTCCCCCCTTTATTTTTCAGTTGTATGCCAAGTACTCTCGTTTCCGAGGACGAGCTAGAACAACATATTGACGAAATCGAGTGTTTTCTTCATCTCAGACGCCGAATAGAATAATTATGCTTTCATTTCAACATCTCGGATATGGATATGAACGATAATCGTCCTCTTAAAAACTATGTCGTCCTATCTCAAGACGAGCCACACGCAAGCATTGTCCTCCCTGCCATCGAGGTAAACAATTTCAAGTTGAAACCTTCACTACTGCAAATCGTGCAGCAGAACCAGTTCTCTAGTAACCCTATGGAGGACCCTAACTTGCATGTGTCCGTGTTTTTGCAGCGCACAACACAGACACGTTGAAAAGCAATGTTATAAATCCAAAATCCATTCGACTTTGTCTCTTCACATTCTCCCTAAGGGACAGAGCCAGAACTTAGCTGCAATCCCTGCCATCATATTCCATCACTACATGGAATGAACTGCAAAAGGAATTCTTAGGATGTTACTTCCCACCAAGTAAAACTGCTATGCTAAGGAGTCAAATAAACGATTTCAGGTAGAAAGATGGTGAATCGCTTTTCGAAGCTTGGGAGATGTATAAAGATATGATGAGGCTCTGCCCGCATCACGGTCTAGAGCAGTGGTTGATTATTCACACCTTCTACAATGGTCTTTTGTACAATACGAGACTGACCATATACTCTACAATAGGCGGCGCACTAATGGACAAACCCTTTCAGGGAGCCTATCAGCTTATAGAAAATATGGCTCATAACTACTATCAGTGGGGAAGTGAGCATACTTTTGTGGAAGTCCCAGTCTAAGGGCGGCATGTATGAAGTTAATGGCAGGGAGATATCTAGGGTAGCAAATATTTGTTGACTTTCTTGTTCCATCTTTCATTTTCTTTTGTGTTCCATATTCCAGCTTTCGTTTTGGTTTTGATTGCTTACAGGGTCAATCACTATTTGTGCTTCAATGTCAAAGAATGCAAGTATTTTAATGTTAAACAATCAAAGCATTGGCATAACAGGATCATAACAGTCAATCACTATTTGTGCCTCAACAACAGCATATGCAATTGGAAGCATTTGATCATTTGGGTCTCTCCCTATGGTAGCTAGTATTTGTCCACCATAGTATAATAGGTCTACACTTGAAAAAACTCCATAATCATGAATTCTTCTATATTGCTCCCTAAATAAACCATCCACAATATCAACAACAAGTGTTTTTGCTCTATATGCAAGTGTCTTGTTGATCCCTACATTCCACTTTTCATGTGTCTTCTCCATAATATCACTCAACTTCAAATTTGGAGTCTCTCTAACACTGCTTTGAATCTTTTTGCCTAACCATTTGAAATTAAGGAACCTAACCTTGTAGTACTTACTACATGTATGCTTGTCCACAATACTCCTCAATTGCCAAGTCTCTTCATTTTTTATATTAGCACAATATGCCTCCCATGGACAACCTTTCTTGCATCTCACTCTTATCTTTTTTTTGTCATTTTTCTTAAATTGCAGGTTCCTTCCATAATTTATAACACATGTTCTTATTACATCTTTAAAATCATCCCTTCCATTTTTTTAGGAAGCTTGAAAGTTACAAAATCGTCTTTTATAATCTCATCATTCTCACTATCATACTCACGAGGTAACTCATCACTATAATACTTCTCACTGTCACTTAATCCTCTAAAATTAACCTTTACGATCTCATCATCGTCATTCATTTCATCAATTAAACCCCTCCCTTCACATGATCCTTCCGCGTCCATTTGTTTAATTGGTCTCCCCACATTGGCTTTACCCTTCCCCTTTCCTTTTGTCTTGCCTTTTTCCTTTCTTTTTGCCTTGTATTTTGCCTTTCCTTTTGCCTTGCCTTTTGCCTTTATTTTCTCTTGGTTTTCACATGGTATTTCCTCATCATCAACTGCTATCTCTCAATCAATTCCTATATCATTTCCTGAGTCTTCAACATTGACATTCAAGACATTGTCTTCACTACCCTCCATTTCCACATCTCTTTGGTTACAGTTTACTCCCTCAACATCTCCTTAGTTACAGTTTACTCCCTCATTGGGACCCTTAATTTCCAAATCTCTTTGGTTATATTTAACTCCCTCAACATCTTTTTGGTCCCCTCATCACCCAGATTCACTTCCATCTCAGCGGCCCCCTCATCACTCAAATCCACTTCCATATCATTGGTCCCCTCATTACTCACATTATCTTCCACCACACTTGTCCCCTTATCCAAGTTGTATTCTTCATCCATAACATTTTTAGACATGGTTGGGACCTCATTCAAGTTGACACCTTCATCCACAACATCTTCAAAAACATCGGGAATTGGGTGTTCTAGTGAAAGTATAGGTTCCTCAATAATGTCAGGTTGTAAAATAGGATCAGTAACGTATAAATGGCATGTCCCAATCATCAATGCAATTGCTTTCATCCTCTTTGTTCCCTTATCATCTTCCACCCAAAAAAATGACGTTAACATTCATTTCATCATAATACCAAAGCTTATCTAATATTAGATAACCTAACTTTTTTAACTTGTCCAAATTTTCAAAATAACTTCAATAATCAGGATCAACATCCCAAATTGTCTCTAACCCTATATAACATGTCTTGGTAAAATTAGCAAACTCAAAAAAACTCACGAGAATGATGTACAATGCATTGAAACCTCTTCTCCATGACCTATTCAGCTACAGAATTGGTGAGGTCTCATCTTCAACGGAGAAAGGGCTTCAAAGTTTGGTTTCATCTTCAACGGAGCTAGTGAGGCTTTCTCTTCAACGGAGCTAGTAGTGTTTCATCTGCAACTTTCGTTTCTTCCCTCTTCTCCTTCGTCTTCAAAATGCAAATGGTGTTTTCCCTAAAACATTTAGGCTTTGTTTCTTTTTTTTATTTAAAAATTTCAAGTCAATATAAAATAACCAAATTCCATGTCATATTCTAAATGTCTAACAAGGCAACATTTAATAGGAAAATTTCTTTACCCACCTCCTAACCTTCTTGGTTACCTCTGGCGAATTTACAAAAATACCCCTTGTTTCGGAAGTTCATTTTCGAAAACGTACTTTTATTGAAAAAAAGGTGTTTTCAGAAATGCATCTCCGAAAAGGTGAATATTTTAATGAAAAATATTGATTTCGGAGATGCATCTCCGAAATAAAGTTGTTTTTCAGAAAATTGGTGAATTCGAAAGTTCATCTCCGAATTCACCCCCCTTGGAGGAATTCGGAAATGCACTTTCGGAAAAAGGTCTGGACAGAAGAAAAATAACAAACAAGAACGATTGGCTTTATTTAATCGGATGAAGCTTACAACGATCACATTACATAAGATTAAAGTTACATATTGTTAAACACGGGTAGGTGAGGATGAGTCAACATTTTGATAACGTCGGCCCCCGATCTTTGAAGTTTCGCGTCCAACTCGATCGGACCCTTCGAAGAAAATCGGTCGAACGTTGTCCACAAAACCGCTAAATCTTCGTCGTTCTTGATCTCAAAAGGTGTGAACTCAATGTCTCCCTCGTCGTTAAGCGATGGCGAGCGGTACTCGAGCTTGACAACCTTTCGATTTTCGGGATATTGCAATAGCGTGTGGAGCGACGTTATCAACTCCGCAAACGGCGTGTCGCGCGAGAAACGAAATTGGAACGGCATCGGGTAGCCGGTGGTGAAGTAGACGAATGCTAGGTGGGGGTAGGTTTGTGTCATTTGTGTTTCTAGGTGTGAAGAGGATGAAGAAGAGTGTGTTATATTTATAGACTTATTGGAGTAATAATGGCCCAACAAACCTTATCTTGCACTCAGTGGATGTTTCGAAAATGAACTTCCGAAAATTGGAGGCAGACTAGTATATTACGGAAGTTCATTTCAGAATTATGCAGAAACAGGCATAAATTTTGCATTTTGTTGATTGCTTAGTGTTTTGTGTAAAAAATACAAAAGGAATTCAAAATAGACATAAATTAGACAATGATGACATAAAACATACTTATAGTATATATGTATTGAATCAGTCCGATTTTACATGATAAACAACAATACATACAAAAATGGTCATTACAAACAAAAAACGATCTGGAACAAACTAAAATTCACCGAACCAATCAGTGGATCCTAAGTCCAAAATAGGTTTGTTCTTCGACCGCTCTCTATTTTGCCCGCGCTCTTCGCTCATCATTTCTTCAAACTCCGCCATTCTTGAAACGAAAGGATCCGGCCAAGTCTCCGCCTCATTTGAACGATGTGCCGTCCATTGACAAGAAGTAGCCGGTATAGGACACCCCGGTTTCAAAAACACTTGGACGAAGTGTCGCGATCGTAGATACCCGATGCATATGATGCGGCTCGACGCGTCCAACGGCGGTCGACTATGAAGTGGAAAGAAAGTCTCACTTAGTGCAAACCTCGTCAAATCGACACACACCATATCATATGCACTTCCTATTAGATGACCCATATCGGGGAATGACATCCACTTCGAAATCGGAGCGATACCGGTAAGTGATGGAACAAGTGAATCATGAATTTTCGCAAACTTTTCTTGATTTTCATATAGTCGGCCATAGATGTCCCGATACGAAGTCAACTTCGCAATAAGTTCCTGTCGGACTAAAGTGTGATTATTTTCCCCTTTACCGAGCAAACCCGCAACGGCCCGATATCCACAATTGTCGTCGCCTCCAACATCAACGATGTTATCGATATATTTGTGCATAAAAAGTGGCATCTCATCAATGTATACAATGGGTGATTTTTTGATCGGTGGTGTGCGAGGTGGCTTCGAAATACGGGCTCCTTTGTTACCACTACACTTGGACTTTGGTGTCGGTGAATCCGGGAATGATGCATCAACATGTTCAAAGTAGGAAGGAGATCGTTTTGTTGATGTGTCTTCTTGTGTAACTTTGGACTTTTTCGGTGCACCTTTCGTTTTAACCGGTTGAGATGGCGGTTTCAAATCGGTGGTCTCCGGAAATGCAATTTTTCGCAATTGTTCTTTTATATGCATTTTTGTTGTGTCATCCGCTTTAGCAAACTTCTCCATTATCACTTCCAACTCGTCGGAGATGGTGATTTTGGAGTCATTTTCTTTCGGCGGGTCAAAATCATCAAAACGAAGCTTCTTCCAATGGTCGGCTACCTCATCCATGCGTATTGGTGAATTCAACTTCTTCTTTTTTGAAAGTATACAAGCACATGGAAGACCGTATGTCTTTCTAATGGTACACCCACATGAAGAACTATCCGGCCCCGTGGTCTCCGACCGCTTCGCTTCATGAAACAAAAAATTCAAACTCGTTTGGGATATGTTGTAAATCAATTGGGAGAATAAAATTTGGCCCTTATACCGATGTTCCATAACCGTCTTGCTCCGACCGAACGATGTTTGAATTTCATTGTGTTGATTTTCAAGCATTTGGTTCATGGTGTCCCATCCCCGACACAAATCTCCCTTGCTATCACCCAACCACCTCTTGAAGACCGCATGTGCGGATTCAACTCGGTTAGTCGTGGTGCAACCAAGATGTCTAACTCGATTTGTCCAAGCGCACACGACTTTTTCTCTGACTTTGTCAAGAATGGTGGATTCGACGTAATGACAAAAAGTCTTAATGGAACCACACAAAGACCTAAAGTGTACCAATTTCTCGGTATACACCTCTTCGGAGTATGCATCTAAAATTTCCCTCCATGCCGCCATTATCCTCTCAACCACAACACCGGCTTTGATAACTTTACCGTTTTCATCTGGCCTATCTTTTGTCCCAACCGTGGGTTTCAACTTACTTCTCACGTTGCAAGTTATGTGATACCGACAAAGTAACGCGGTCGATGTCGGGAAGACGGTATCAACCGCATTCATCAAAGCATTGTCCCGGTCGGTGACAATGACTTCTGGCATAACCTTTTGATCAACCAACAAAGACTTGCATATTCCCAAAGCCCATGTAAAGTTTTCTTCTTTTTCACACTCCAAAAAAGCAAACCCGACCGAATAAGTCTTGTCTGTCGAGGTCACACCGACGATCTCTAGAAGAGGAAGCCTATACTTGTTTGTCTTGTATGTCGAATCCATGACAAGAACGGTTGGAAATGTGTTGAACAATTTGATACTTTCGGGATGAGTCCAAAAAATATCACGCACCGTAACTTTGTCCTCGGACGTTCGGAAGCTTGACACATATTTGTTATCGCCTAATAGTTTCAAAAGTTGTTGCATTTCCGACCGAGGGCCCATTTTCAAAACTTTGAGATTGTGTCGTTCATTGTAAACTTGCTTGATATTTGAAACGCTATCTGGTTTTTTACGCTTCAAATCGGCAAGTATGTTGCGAGGCGCCACTTTGACTATCGTTAAATCCGAAATCACATTCTTCTCTTCGCGAGACAAACGACACGCCATTGGATGTCCGTGTAACTTGAAATCCAAGGCATGATTATGAATTCCACAAATTACGGTTAAACGCCACATATCATCAACCCTCTGAGTCGCCCGCAACTTAAACAGACACCCGCACTTTCTCGATCCCGTGTCTTCGTGTTTTAGCACCCGGTTTGATTGTGCATAACTCCCACCCCATTCGCAATTCAAAACAACGAAAGCCTTCCGCCTACTATTTCCATTGTCGGACCTTAAAATTACAATTCCAAATCCAAGTTTACTAGCTTCGTTCCGAACCCAATCAATCAAATGCTCGCGACTACCGAAGCTCCGATCATTTGTAAATTGTTGCCGAACATCAACCGCATTGATCATAGGTCGAACGTCGATAACCGAATCGTTATTAACGTTGACAACTTCCGGAACTACTGCGTCATCGTCTTGCACAATGTTGTCCGGATGCACCATACCTAACATATGCAAAAATTAGCAAAATTGGCCAAAACTGTTTTTTTTAACTGCCAGGGCATATTTCGGAAGTTCATTTCCGAAATTTGTTAGGTAATATATTTCGGAAATGAACTTCCGAACCATCGCAGGTTTCATCAGAATTTTGTTGAATCAA
Organism: Vicia villosa; assembly: GCF_029867415.1. Classification (NCBI taxonomy): domain Eukaryota; kingdom Viridiplantae; phylum Streptophyta; class Magnoliopsida; order Fabales; family Fabaceae; genus Vicia; species Vicia villosa. The sequence continues at coordinate 27,342,900 of NC_081181.1, forward strand.
TGTAGTGAAATAGGGGGTGAAATGGGAGATGTTTACCTCAAATTGTAGCTTTCTATGCTCCCTTTAACATGATCAACGGTTTGAAACTTATTTTTGAGACGAAAAATGGATGGAGATTGATTGAGTTTTGGAGAGGGTTTGGAGAAGTTTTGGAGAAAAAATGATGAAATAGTGAAGGAGGGAAAATTGTATATGCAGGAATATTTTCAGAAATGAACTTCCGAAATATTCACGGTTTTGAATTTTTTTTTACTTCGAAAATGCATCTCCGAAAACACCACTTTTTTGGTGTTTTCAGAAATGCATTTCCGAAATGTATGAAAAATCTTTAAAAAAAAATAACTTCAGAGATGCATCTCCGAAGCAGGGATAATTTTGGGATTTCGCTGGGGGTGACCCCCATAGGGAGGTGGGTAAAGAAATTTTCTTTAATAGTTTCTTGTCAAAACCTAATAGAATGGACCATTTAAGGTAACGGAATGTAAGTTATAAGACTAAGTTATAAGACTATTAGGTAATGTTTTTTAGTTAAAGGACTAAAGCAAAACATTTAATTAAGTCAAGGAACTAAAAGACGTTTTAAGCCTATAATATACTTTTATACTTTTAGAACTTTTAATTGTCGCTTAACTTAAAATCTATAAATTATGTCTTATTAATAATGTCAATTTACTTGAAAGATAAATAAATAAAAATTGCATATATTTATAGACAAGAGATCGACAATTTTACTTTTAATTTAAACCAATTTAAAAAATTAAGGTAGCAACTATTGGCTGCAAACACCCATTAATTTGACTCCTATAAAGATTGTTCTTTCATGATGCACTGCTCACTTTATAGCCCTAGTATGCAGAACGAGAAACCGGGTAAGCTAGAAGATTCTAAAACCTATAGGAAATTAACCAGACTTGAAGATTATCAGATCTATATGCAAATTAGCATTGAGTACCCAAACGACACAGTTGTTATTCTTATGCATCAGTATGCTACAAACTTATGATATTTCTTTTTCATTAATAAATGACACAATTGTGTATACAAAGAACCTGGTCAATGAAAAAAACAAAGTAATAAAACCAAAACTGATAGTTGCCGCATACAAAACAAATGGAGAAAAAACACTCAATAAAGACGGGAACACAGCAGCAGAAAGAAAATAACTTTCAGACTACAAACAGATTTCCCAACCTGAACGATAGCAAAATACTCGTTTCAACTATTTTTAATTTTCTGTTCATGGTAGTATCGATGAATCCTTGAGAAGACACTTGATTCTCATCTTTGCAGTATCATTTGAATTGCAGTTTGTTGAGGCTGAGTCAAGCTCTGCAGTGCAACAAACAATACATTGCACAAGTTTAGCAACATTCATCGGTATATCTCAAAAGTTGCACTTTCTAAAATAAAAAATTAATGCTTCATAACCTTGGAAATATGATCTAAGAGCTGTCTGTCAGACTGTGAGAAGTTAGCAAAGAACTCCACAAGGTAATTTACCAGATTTATCTGTCAGTAGCAACAAATATTGTTAACAAATAAATGCATATGCAGGTTAATGCATCTTATTAAACAATGAAACAGACTCCAATTCAAGACCTGATTAAGAGGATCCGCGACATTTAAAAGGTCATCTTCATACTGATCATCTTGATCCTAGTGATTTAGAAGCAAGTTCAGAAATATAAAAATGAAAAAATATAAGTTCAGCTTAAAACTCGGACAAGATAGAATCATAATAGTGATCATGGTGTGACAATAATGGTAAATCAACCAAACCTCGCTAAATACTTTCGCCATTGCTTCAAGATGTTCATATGTGGGTTTTCCCAAAGCCGACACTGAATGAAGAAATTCTTTATCATTTTCAATGCCATCTGTTTGAACTTCTTCCCAATCACTATCCTGTATGAATAGTTTATATGCAGTAAGCTCATTAATCAGTGTATACTTAGCACACAGTTTATATGCAGTAAGTTCATTAACCAGCGTATACTGAGCGCACAACAACATTCATTAACCTACCTCATCTTCACCAGCCAAAACTTGTTCTTGTATTTCAGTTAATGCATCTGCCAGTAAAGCCACAATCTGCAAGATATTCAAAGATATACAAGTTATATTAATTACATGGAACTCCACAAGTATATACCATTATTGGTAAGACCTCTTTTTGTACAAATTTGTCCTTCACAGCCCAATTCATTTTCAAATTTAAATTAAAAAACATACAACATAAATTTTGAAACTGAACCTTGGATAACCTCAATTAACATAGATATTATGAAACTAAAACAAGCAAATTAAATTTAAATGAGTATTATATTGTATAAAAAATAAAAACATGATATATATATATATATATATATATATATATATATATATATATATATATATATATATATATATATATATATATATATATATATATATATATATATATATATATATATATATATATATATATATATATATATATATACAACGAAGCACAATAAATAAAGTAGATGGACAGACAATTTGGTGTTTGTCTTTCTGCTACTACAAACAAATGAATTACCTTTGTAGGAAGTGGCAACATTACCCACTGATCTGGAGCTGATTTAGCTTTTGATCTTGTGGTTATTCCTGTGCCAGACTTCACATGACAAAGAAGTTAGAAAAACTCAGCAAGCAATGTTAAAACCAAAAATAAATGATATATAAATAATATCACGGTAATACCTTAATCAGATGACCTTGAACTTGAATTTTTTCCAGTTCATTGTGTCTGCTGTTTAGCAACAAGGCCAGAGCACTTGTAGTAACTTTTATTTGATAGGCCCCCTGTATCTCACCTGCAAGCATATATTATGTGTAGAAGATTTATTTGTCATGCTCGTGTGCATATATGTGTTTTACTTTTATTAAATGCCTGTACCTCACCTGTAATCATATATTATGTGTAGAAGATTTATTTATCATGCTAATGTGTGTATGCTAATGTGTGTGTATGTGTTTTACTTAATGGAGAGATGCTCTCGGCAAAATCATACAAGAGAGTAACAAACCTAATCAGATTTTACAGCTATTTGTGTTTAAAAAATATTACAAGGTGGCAAAAAGTAACAGGAGATTAAGGATGTTTTTGAGCTCATCGCTCAATTGACATCACATGATTGAATAACTACACAATCAACTTATTTTGTATAGAGCTTATTATCGATTCAGATGGCTAGATTATTATTAACTCAAGTAACTAAGATCTCTCGAGTGCTACATAGCAAACACCACAGCACAAGGACGCTCACCTTGTTGCTTAGCCCATTCTGACATTACATAAGCAAAGGAATTATTATGTCCCTCAGCTGGAACCGAAATTAGCAAATCAATAAATTGTCCAACATTAGGAACACTCATGTGTACCTGCGTTTAACCAAACATTTGAAAAATTATTTATGTGGATGAAGGAAAAATGGAAGGCTTCTTAGCAAAACAAATAATGTCGTACAAAAGAATATAAGAGAAGATGACAAGAATGGAAACAATAAAATAAAAAGTATACTCCAAAACACAAACTCCTAGCCAAACAAATTATGTCGTAAAAAAGAGGTCAAGATAAAATGACAAGAATGGAAACAATAAAATAAAAAGTAAACTCCAAAATAAAAATTCGTAGAATCATAGCTAACATATAATAATTATTGATGCAAGAGAAACAGAGAAATGGGGAAAAATGGGAAGGTGAAAAGTAGCATTTTAGTTCTATAAGAACATTTCTAGAAGCATTATCTAGTAGTATACAAGTTTTATAAATGATCATTGCTGGAAGTACTGGCTTTCCACTTCTGTAGACAATTAATAACCATAGAGATTTGGGACAATTTACCATAACCATATAAAACTAGCAGGGGAATCATTCTAAATCAATCTAAACAAGTTGTTATATTCGTATTACCAATCTGGCAAAGACAACGAGCAAGGAGCTTCTCAGGGAAGCAATTTGAGCAGATTGCATACGTCTGACAAGAGCAGCAACCAGGTCACGTATATGTACAGCCATTTGTGATGGTAAATGCAATATGAGTTGAAGAATATAACTCCCAGCAAAAAGAGACCCAGAGCTTTCCAAATTTGGGTCTAGTAGTCTGTTCAAAGTTAACAAGGAATCAAGCAACAAATGAAAATCAGATAAGAGTACACAGACATACAAAGTAGAAAACAGAAAAAGTGAACAAAACAGTAACTAATCAGTTTACACTTTTTGTATTGATGGTTGAATCATCCACTCATACTCCCAGTCATAAAAATGTGAACAAAATAATCCTAACAAACAAATAGTAGGTACTAATAACATAAGTTGTAAGTGTATATGCACAGTCGCATGTGTATAAAACAAGGCAGCAAAACCATTTTTCAAAAATAAATATAAATGGTAGTGAGTATTAGAAGTTAAGCATTTACCACACTGTTTCTCCTTTTCTTATCTAACAGGATTGCTCAATACAAATAGCATAAAGTTCAATAAATAAATAAAAAGTATTTTAACATCTATTGTGTATAGTTGAATTAATAATTGTGTGAGATAAGAAGATTCTAGTAGCTACTCTTCCCTTTCTGTTTGCCACGCCGGCATAATTAACCTATAGTTAGATAGGATTGAGTGTAGGATGGGACACATTGGGTGTAGGATTAGGCAATCTATAAATCCCTAGATTCAGTTATGACGGGATAATAACAAATAATTGTAACACTTTCACAAAGAACGAAATACAATTTCTCTTAATTTTCTCTCATCTAACAATAATTAGATGGATTAGTCATACATATGTATTTTAGTCGATATAATTTAGTCTGGAACTGGAAGAACCTAACATGTCAAACTATGATAGAAAGGATATTTTAAGCGAAAGCGGTAATTAATTTACTGTGAAACTTGAAATAAAAGTCAACTACCTTGAAGCTACATCAAGTAAGCTTCTCATAGTAGATCCAGAATCAGGTCCCCAGAAAAGAAGTTCTTGTTTTCCCCCAGATATAAAAGCAGATAAACATTCCGTAGCATTCTGCTCAAGTAAAAGTCAATTCAAATATTTCATTCTGTGTTGCAAATTTGCAATAAGAAGTCATGGCCAAATCAGGTAATAAAATAAGATATATAAATATATATTTTATCAAACAAACTGACCTGTATTTCACTATGCTCATCACTTTGAAGGATAATTCTAATAACAGCATCAAAACAGACATCATATATTGCTTTCACTACATCGCCAGGGGAATTCTGAACAAAGATATGACATACAGAGATTAGAAAATTGTAGGATAAATACATTGTACAGAGGTCAAACTTCAAAGCTAATTAATGAGTTTAAGTTTAAAAATAAAAAATGAAAAACAAATCCATGGAAGTATACTTGCCTTCAGTAACATTGTCACCAGATCTAGTGAACCAGCTACCAAACCATCAGCCTGCTCTTGGGGCTATAAAAACATTTAAAAAGTGCATAAATAACAATGGGTATTATTTTAAAATTGTAAATTAATCCTGATTTTAATAGTCATACTTTATTTAAAATTGGTCCAATATATGGTAAGATTCTGGAAACCAATGGATGTATACATCCAGGAATGCTTTTGATTGCCTGAAAAACAAATTTCATCAGAAGACAATAAATCACCTCTAACAGTTGAAAAAATAGCTTCCAAATCGATGGTTAATGGTTAAGAATGTAGAAGCTAGCCATATATGAAGCATGATCAGTAATAAATTCAGATAAAACAAACATCATAGAGAAAGCTCATCGTTGCAGCTAAAGAGTGGTTTAAGTTTGAATTGGTGTTTCAAGTTCATAAAATTTTTAATGACCACAAAATGTCAATCATTACATTCTCCACCAGAAAACAAACAATATTCTGATACCAAGTGTTACAAACCGATATATATGGAGTAATAAACTGTAAAGCTTGTGTGACCGAATGATAGGACCTAACTGTTGCAGAGGATAATAATATGCATAAATGGAATGATAAAGACAAATGGAGTGTTTGTATTGATGGATTAACGGAAAACAGAATGAAGGAACCAACTATTCCTTCAATTCCCTGAGAGCTAGGCTTACCCTTAGAGAGAAATAAATTCCCTGCACTAACAGAATATTCTCCATAATTCCCTCTCCCACTAACCTGCCCCATACAACAGAAAAGACTCATGAATTTCCTCCCTTCTTTGCAGGCTCATCTTTTCTCTTTCTTCTTATTTTTCCTAACATATACTCTCCACATCTTAGGAACACCTTGTGGACTACTAGCCACGTCATCATTTCTCCTATTCTCCTCATTAAGTCCACCAAAGTATAGATATTTAGTACCCAAGATTATCTAACGGCTCAAAACATTTCTTCATAAGTAAGCTCTGTTAAAGAATGAACTTATAACTTTTTTAACATATCAACCTTACCTAATTGTTCATGAAATTCTTTTTGTATAGCATGCAACCTCAGTTAAATAAAACAATAAATAACTAAAAAGCAATAATAATTGTTGATATTTACAAATATATTAATAGAATAGAAAATTACGTAGCATATTACATAGTATATTTCTTTTGTAATTAATACTTAGTTGTGTAATTCACATTCACTATATAATAGAATTTCTTTGGTGCCATTCAGACACAAGGTTTCTTCAAATGTCTCTCATTATCTCTTATTTCTTATGGTATCCAGAGCCTATTGCGATGCAACCCTCCATCGTGCTTACCCAATTGACCCACTGTTTTCTGATGAGATATTTTTTCGAAAACCGGTGAAATTTTACTAGTTCAAAGAATATTTTCACCAACGTCACCACTGCCCTCTCTACACTCTCCCCTCTCTACATAGAGATTGAATGGTTCCAATTACAATATTTGTGTCGCTGACATCAAATTATGGGTTTTTGGTCAAGATTAGACCGTCTCATTATAATATCTGGGACGGTAACTGAAGCTGAAAAACCAAAATGGGAACAAATTGAGGCTCAATTGTGCAGTGTTATCAAGTCCACCCTTCACCCTGACATTCTGATCTTCTGTCCTCATATAACGTGCAAATCAGTTCGAGTCACAAGCTAAGAAAACATGTGTCACTCAACGTTTTTATGGGGTTTGTCAGTCATAGATTAATCAATAGCACTCTTAAAAATATAGAAGGGTCTATTTCAACATATCTTGGTCAAGTTTATTGTGCACTTCATGATATCAATGAGCTCATACCTCCTGTCGAAAGCACTAAAGTTGAACAAGAGAGGGCACGTGCACAATCCAGCACCTTCTTCAGGCTCTTTGCTCTGTATGGCTTGCCTCAAGAGATTAGATTTAAGATTTGGGGTTATGCCATTGTTCCAGATATATCTACATTGGATGAGAAGTAGCCTAAAAAATTTATAAGTGGGAGTCATTCCTCACTTTAGAGGTTTGTTTTTTAAAGATGAGTTTGGCAAAATTCAAAATCCTAACACATATCATAGCCAGTCTACTCAAGTCATCCTCTGATAGTTGGGATAGACAACCCACTATCAGGCCACTTAGGTCACGCTTCAAATTTCCAAACATGGGCATGAACAGAGTGTGTTGAAGGTCTCACTATCAGGCCAGCCCAAATTCTAAAAGGGTATTACAGTCTATTCAAGATTTGCTAGACAATCTACTATAAAGCTACTTAGGTCATGCTCCAAATTTCCACACATGGGCATGAACGGAGTGAGTGTGTTGAAGGTTCCATTATATGTGATATGCCTGAAAATAATTGTTTATATGTGTGGGAGGCATCCCACACTTTATAGGTCAATTTTGTAAGAATGAGTTACATCAAATTAAAAAATCAAAAACATTAAATAAATAATTTAAAATATAGATTTTAATATAACAAGTTACTTGAGAAAAATTGAAGTATTAAAAGTGATAACTACTTTAAAAAATAATATGTAAAAGAATATATCAGCATGTCATTTATGCTCTTTTACTTGTACCAAATAGTTCGCCTGCTAACTTATCCAACATAGTTTTTTCAATTATAAGATTTCAATAAATATTTAACACATATGTTATTATCAACCAGTGTGTCTATTACGTTTGTCAAACTCTGCCATAATATATAAGATCTTCATTTTCATGTAACAATTCTGTGTTTTGCCTTCCTATCTCATTCAATGCAATGTATGTAGGATATCGAGTTACAACCTCAGTCATAACCATTGTTAAATGTTGACAAAATCAAGAAACACTGAAGATAAATATTAACAAAAGAATAAGCATCAAAACCATTACCTCAAGAACTTCAAGTGCATCAATACTGATAAAAGGATCCAAAACATGTGATGCCCATACATTAAGGATTACAGGAGATATAACACGTTCTACTAATGAAGGTGATTCATGGCCTACAATATAAAATGAGGGGGTAAATACAATCAAATGACTAGCTAAACACAACACACAAACAAGTGTGGAGGTATGACTAGACCAGAAATACTCTATTATCAATAATTTAAATATAAGAAAAAGATTCTAACCTGCCTTCACTGCTTCTTGCAATGTTTCAAGTACCATGTGCAAGGTTTCATCTGATGCCTGTAAACCATATTAAGGTGACTACATATACTTGCAATAATAGTAATATATAGGTATATATGACAAAGGGATTTATATTGTACAGTACATGATTAAGAAGATCTGTAAGGGATGAAAATAAACCCGGTAATTGTGGTTGAACAATTTCTTTCTTCGCTTTAGGCAGAAGCTGAGCAAGTGCCCTGCAGGCACCTACTTTTACAGGTGGAGGCCTGTCAAGTTAAAAATCAGAAGAAAGCTTGATGTACAAAGCATACAAATTGACACAGTTTTGCTTACACATTCATTGTAATTGACTTCAATGCTGCATCAAGAGAGTGCTCTAATACTCCACTGCTTATCTGTAAATTAAGTTACAAGTTAGAGAAAGAAGGAGAAACTATCAAAGAAAAGAAAACAGGACGGAAAGCAGTTACCACAGAGGAGAATTTGGCAACTGAAGTAAAAACACGAGCATATAGAAAGGGGTATTCAAGAGAATCTGTGACAAAAGAAGGGGGAAAGTACAATAAAAAATTAATATATAAATATGTGCACATGTATCACAACTGAAGCATAATGGAAGTTTAAGGGAAGAATTGAGATATGACCTATTAGAAAGTCCTCTGCAACAATCTGCTCAATCATGTTCTTCAAGTTACTTGACTTAAACCCTGATTCCTATATGAAGGGCATAAAATATATATATCAAAGTATATCTTAGTGGAAAATAAAACTCATTTACTGAAAATGAAGATGAAAAGTATATCTGCCCAAGAGAGTTAAGAAAACTGAAAACAAAATCCCATACCTGTGTCTCAAGCAGTTGTTCTGAAAGAGATGACAAGGCAAAAAGAGTAGCTTCTCTTATCTGCCACAATTAATATGTATAGCACTGACTTTAGAACTTAGAAATGTTAAGTTCCATGAAATGATTGATGCAGAAGATAAAAAAATTTCTCGTGTTACAAATATGTTTTGAGACCATTGGAATGCATAGCATGGCAATATTAATACGACATATGTTTTCATGCTATGGATGAAATATACAGAAAAAACAGATCTTAAACCACCAAGGAAAGTATAAGGTGCCCTTTGGTTAAAAGTTGAGAGAGGGTGAGTTGAAATGTTAAAAAGAATAGTAAGGGAATCGAGAACAAGGGGAAGAAGATAAAGTTAGGCCATAAACATTAGGAGCAAGGATAAGAGAGGCTTAACAGTCTTGACTGAGGTATCATGAAATTTAAGTGAAGACTTTGGGGAATATTTGGAAAGGGATGTTGGTTTCTTCCTCAGTAATGTTTCTAACAGAGAAATAAGGAAAAAGAACAAAAATACTAGATAAATTCTAGATCCGGGGAAAACAGAAACTCTGCATTTACCCTCCACCAGCTTGGATTGCCTGCCACTTTTCTTATTTGAGACTCGGTGAACCATTGTTTTGCAGCATCTATGATGGCCAGAAATCCTTCGTCGTCAAAAGAATTGACTACCTCTTCCAGTAAAAGCACACCTACAAGAAGCAATTTTCTGATGAAGCTCGTGAATATCTCTACAACTTAGACATAAATCCATACGAATACACCAAATTACAGAAATGCAAAATACAGATTCCATATTGGGGAAAACCCAAAGTTTGCAGAACTCACAAGACTAATTGGATAACTTGAACAGTTTTGGCTACTAAACCAACCAGAATTTGATATCCATAGACCAGAGAGTTACTTCTTTTTTTTTTATATAAAATTTAAATTTGTAATGCATACTGCATGCATCGATGTATTCCAATTTATCTATCCATAAAGATACAATCCGAAATACATCCATTTGTTACCTCTACCAAAAAGGGAGGCTTGAATAAGTGATATTATGTTTGAGACTGATGCAGTTCTTTAAAAATATTCAAAAAGGGTAATACATACAAGGATTAAAGTCATAATTACAACAGACGCAAAAAATAATCATGAACAATAAACATAGGAACTTTTCAACTAACTTGAAATAAACTATATTGTCAAAAAAAAATTGAAATAAACTATAACAATTACAAATGTAAAATGACAAATAAAATGTTAAGGAGAGTTACTGACCAGAAATGCGGCAGCTATAAGTGGCATCCTCTTCATCAGCAATGAATTGGTTGGCATCCAAAGACCACGAATGAACCTAAAAATATCAAGAATAAAAATAGTCAAGGATTGGATTGCAGCAAATTTGGAAAGGAAACAAGTAGAACATCATAATGGCAACACTGTATGGCAGCATAATTTTCACTGTACCAAATCATGTTTTACATCAACCAGCAAGAAAATATGATTGATCCTATTAATAACCAGAATAAGAGATGATCCTAGGGGAGAGATGATAGAACAATTCTCTAAAAGGCCAAAAGGTCGCAAGGTACACATAGTAGAGCCTACCACCATTATTATTCACAAAATCTTAGAATTTTGAATTCGGCCTAACTCAACCCTACAAAATCAATTTGTATGGTGAGCGATGTCTCCCACTCAAATAAATACATTCTCAGCCAGGTCATATCCAATAAAGAACTCTTATCACACACCCACCCTTATGCCCATGACTTGATATCTGGAGCATGACACAAGTGATTTTTTAGCAAGTGGCTCAACAAATCATGGATAGGCTCTGATACCATCTTAGAATTTCTATTGAACCTAACTCAACCCTACAAAACATGCTTGTAAAGTGAGAGATGCCTCCAACTTTTAAACACATTTTCAGGTCATATCTTATCCAATGTGGAATTTATATCCGGAAATAAAGAGGAAAACGGGAAGGCATATGATACGAGAGAACTTGTGTCTGGATTACATAAGTATTAAATATTCAGCATCATTAATACACTAGGCTACTGCTGAACAAAATAATGACAAGTAAAAAGTTAGGAGAAGTGGGTAGGAAGACTCAAATGTTTTACCTGCTGTTCTGTCATTTGAAGAAAAGCAATTGTATAGTACACCAATTCTTTGACATTAGCTGCAACCGCCTATAAAAGCGCAAACCACAAATCAAAATAATGGTGCAATAGAACTCAACTACCAATAAAATATTTCAAGAATGTTCTAAAACAAACCTTTCCTAGTCTTGAATTACCCACAATGGTCAACAAAAGTTCAAACAGCTGTATTAAAAAATAGTTTAAAGTTATTTACAGAAATCAAGGACGTGTAAGCATAAAACTATCCCTGATCAATACAAGTTAAGATAGATCTGAGCCGGTTGATTATTTAAATAGTAAATTACACTATCCCCTATGAGATGCTTAAATTACATTGACCTGTCATCCATTTTGAATAATCACACTCTCCTATCTAAGAGGTTAATAAAGGCAGCCAATGATGTCAAAATCAATATTCTACCTAGGATGGGGTTGGGGGAGAAATATCGTAAACCAAAGAATCTTAAACGGACCATAAGATCAACCTAAAATGCAATCTTACACATATACATATGCATAAACAAACCTCTTGATAATGAGAAACATCAATCGATTTTAATATAAACAAGCTTATAAGGAGTGGGTAACAACTAAATTCAATTGAGCCTGCAAAGGATAATTTTTTCTTTTCTGAATACAATTCTCAAGGTTACAAGTAGCGCTAAATGTGAGCACCCTTCTACCCATTTTGGGACTTCAAGAGACAAAATGTAGATTTGAACATCCTTCCTATTGGATTGGGGACTTCACCGAAAATTTCTTTGAATCATCAAAAATCCTAAAGTCAGTAAAAAGAGTTCAAAACTAGTCGCGATGATGCTTAGAGTTACAAAGAGAGGAAAATAAAGGACTTACAATGCCCATACAAATAAAAATGCAATGTCCTACATCAATCTACAGGAGTGAGTATACTCCTTTGAAATAGAGAGTGCAGCAATGCAACTTAGACATCTTCTAAGGGTGGAAAGTGGATAGTGCAATGATGACTCTTGAAATTCTAAAGAGTAGAAATTGTAATTTTCGATATTTCTGTGTAATAATTGGATGAAACAATTATGAAACACTAATAAAAGATATAGATCCAACATACAGGCTCAATTAAAACATGAATCATAAGGATAAAGGTTTGACGTATAGGGATCAAGATGACAAACAATATTCAGGTACATTAACCAGCTGACAAAAACTAAAATAGGCAGGCAACTAACAAGTCCATGAACTTGATAAAGTAAAATTGAAACAAAAAGCCGTTGAACCCTTACTGATTGAAGTATCCATTGCAGATAAAATAAGTTAGTTAACTCCAACATGAAAACATGTCAAATAGTGAAATATCACTTACATTATCAAAACATGGAAGTAATAAACATCAAAAACTGCTGTTATTGTCACCTGGATAACAAAGGATTCAAGGCTTATTTCTGAGCCATCTGAATCGTATCTTCCCTCATATGAGTCTTCTGTTCCTTCAATAGATGCCAGTTCATAAACTCTCAAAGAGGAGACAAAGGTATTCCACAATGGTCCCAATACAACTACAACAAACAGCATCTTGTCAAACAAACAACAAAATAGAACTAAAGACAAAGGCTAAGGAACAAAATTATGGGACTGAACATACCCTCGAATTCATTTTTAATTAGACTTGAGAAATTCTGAATAAACTGATTCAAACACTTCAGAACCTTAAAGAAGAAAGATGTAATATCATGTTATAATGTAGGAAACTAGGGAAAAAATGTGGAATTCAACTTTTAATAAACCAACCCAACCTCCATTTTGATACTCCAATCATCTGGATTTTCAGATTGAACTGGAATTTCTAGAATAGAAGAAAATTGCTCCATCCATGGTTTAAGAAAAGGAACTATTAGAGAACCTGTTTCGGCCTAAACATTACATCATGACACGTTATGTTATTAAAAAATAAAATACACTAAACCAACAATTAACAAGAACTGTGGACAGTCACTTAAAGGCAAGAAAATACATTATAAACACCACTTATCGCCCCCAGCATAGATGTGCAAGAATAGACTATTGAAAGGGCCTTGGTTCGTATGTAAGTGTCGTATATCTGCATGGAGAAAAAAAAAATGTCATGTGACAGAAGAGGCACAAATTACAATATACACAGAAGATTGGTTTTTTTCCTTTATTTTCTTGTTCTTCTATTCTAAAAATAATGCACAGATCAAGAATTGATTTATCAAAAAAATTAAATTACTATAAATTACTATACATTGTTAAATTTTGCTTCTACGGAAATGCAAAATGCAGAAAGACAAAAAGGAGACTACTACTATAAACAAGACTTGTCAAACCATTCAATATGCTCCTATGGGAGAGATGTCAATGGGAAGAGAAGGCGTGCTAGGATATAGAATAAAGGGGAATTAGAGTTGTTTGAACAACCTGTTAATCAGTTGGTCAGTTGGTTATGTGACTGTTCAGCCAGTTAGCAAATCTTTTTATAGACCACCAATTGAGAGCTATATAAAGACTTCCAAACTAACCAACTTATTAGAGTATTATATAGTAAGGGCATTATTGTAAAACAACTGTGCTGAGTCAGCACAGTTGAGTCACAAGTATATAATCCTGCTTCACTCTTGTGTGTAACTAACTTTCTCTTTCTGTTGAGAAATGAACCAATTCAGTTACATCACTCTCTCTCCTTCTCTCTGCTCTCAATTGCTCGTACAACTCTAAACTACTCTAATTTTCCTTTATTCTATATCCTAACGTAATCACTACGGAAAGGTCATGGATTGTTTTTCATCTTGACATATGCACTTTCATTCATATAGTCCTCCCAACATCAACTTAAATCCTTCCTTCCAAGCCAAACAGCTTTGGAAAAAAAGTAGTCTAAGACTATTATGCTAACATAATTAAAGCATGTGAGAATCATAAAACTGGATAAATAGAAGGTTAACAGAAAAATAAGCAAAATTATAACCTGCGGAGAGGACACAATGGTCAGCAAACTTGGGAATAAAGCAGGTATTAATGTTGGGACCACTCTATCATCCAAGTCAGCAGAGAGAAGAACCAAGCATTTCATAGCTCCATGCACTAGAATAAAATTATTAGAAAAAAATAAAAAGTGGATTACCATATAGAAATTCAACTAGACAGTGTAATGCTAAAACAGCACAATTATTGACCATAAAATTAATAACGAAAGTGAATGATTCAACTAGTTACCAGCATCTAAGTCAAACTTAATTATTTCAATGGTTTAACATCTGGCATATGAAACTTGTGGCAATTGATCCAAGTGTTACATAAGTATGCTAAGAAAAACATAGAGCAAACAATTTGCAAATTCAAGAGAAGTGTTGTATTAGAACTTGGGTTGGACCTAACTCAACCCCACAAAACCGACTTGCAAGGTAAAGAATGTCCACCACATATATCATTATCTAATAAGTGACTCTCAGCAATTATGACTATACGCGTAACCCTAGTACCCTATTAAAATCCCTCCTGTTAATTGTTGAATCGTATAATCTTACAATCTAATAAATGTTTGTGATTATGCTTATACATCATGCTTATGAATGAATTAAATTTACACAGGTATTTTAAGTGATTTAAGGTTTTCTTTATCTTACTAAATCTATTTTATGGCTATGTCTAAGGTGAGTCATCAACTAAATGGTTCATCCATGGACCACTTTTATATGCCATTAGATATTTTTAACGGTTTAGATGATTTAAAAATCAAACGCGAACATATATACTTTCTCATAGAATATCTTTTCCACCTTCTCGTCCTCCTTCATCTAAAGCAATTCATTGGGATTTTGTGGCCACGTGTCTCTACCTACAAAATTCAGCCACAATGAATTTATCCCAATTCACCATGGCTATTTTCCAGTATTGTTTTACCAAGTTTCCATATTCTTCATGACAATTCACCATGGCTATTTTCCATTATTGTTTTACCACGTTTCCATATTCTTCATGACAATGTAATTTGATAATCATCAAATACTGAGTGATTCAGCATAAAACAACATTGAATCATAATAAATCAAATAATCATTTTATGAACAATGACTAGTTGGCAAATAGAAAATTGAAAGGATCAAACAAGTAGTTCTTATTTCCCTCGCATGAGATTTGATTCCAAATCAATTGATCTTTCTTTCATTAGCCCATCAAGGTTGACAGTAGCTTCCCTATCTATTATGAATCTTTTATGTTTTTATTCATATTTTTTAACTGCAGTAGAAAAAATATCCACTTTTGAGCAATTTAGAAGACACATTTAAGTGTGTAAAGATTGTAAAGGGCACAAGGGTAGAGAGGAAACAACCTGATATGACACAAAAACTTAGATTCTTCTTTGGCTTACTTGCAGAAAACGAGATAGCGGTAAACATGGTAGAGAGATAGATGAAATTTGGTGGGACCAGAGAAAGAACGTGGATGCAACAGATTAAAATTCAGTGTGATAATAACTATTGGGATCACATAGGTTTATTTAATCCAATGGTCAAAATTAGTGGGACACCGGTGAGGGATATAAGTGAACCCTCACCCTAGAAGCCACCCTATTTTATATGCATATGTATGAATTTTGTATGCATAAATATGAGTTTTAGAATTTTGTATAATCTTACAATTAGTGTTACGATTCCAAGATTTACGATTTTATTTCTTCTTCCTGATTTTGCGTAAAACCTCAAATTTAACTACCTTGTCTCAACCACACACCCTCGTGCCCAGGACCGAGCATCTGGAGAGTGACCCGGTTTCAAACATAGGCACTACTGCCATATTAGAAATTTAGAAATTGGACTAGACCTAACTCAACCCTTCAAAACCAACTTGTAAGATCCTTCCTAACCAGTGCCACTGCCCAAGACCATATCACAATGTAATGTGGGTCTTTCAAAGTGTTAGCCTGTTACGTACCGAATTTGTGCCTTACTGACCAACAAATGGACCAAATAGAAAATTGGTTACAGACTGCTCGTGTGGTAAATCTGTTAGAAAAGAAATGCAGCTATATTAAGGAAAGGGGTAGCAAGTGGAAGGGCATTCAACATTATTCCGTTAGAAACATTATGGTTTGAGCAGAGAGATAAATGCCCCTTCTTTGGGGAGCTTCTGATCTGGGGTTAGAGGTTAGCTTCTATAATACATCTATTTTCAATTCAATAATACAGTTTCTTTCCTTCTTTAAATCCTGGTTCCTATCACGAAGTGTTGCAAATAATGTAGATTGCACTATGTTGGGATGAATATTTCATACTTTACTTTTCTTCTTCTATAGTATAGATAACTGCTATGATATTGTTTTAGTTATGAGGGCTTGTTAAAAGTCCCACATCGGACAATATATGGTCTGAACATGTGCTTATAAGTAGGGGCAATCCTCACCCTACAGGCCGGTTTTGTAGGGTTGAGTTAGGTCTAACCACATTTCTTAATATGGCTAATTCAATTTCCTTTTTTCTAGACTAGCAATTAATAGGATTGATGTACAGTAGCCTATAATTGGTAAATCAATAATATTCAGTTTTTTCTCATCTCATTGAAGTAAAAGTGCTCCTATCATATAATGTTTTGTATATAAACTCCACAAGTCCAACTTTCACCAAAGGTTTTTCCACAATCAAGCATAGTTTTAACCGTGTCGTATAAAAATCCCACAAATCACCAACTCATAATGAACTGTTTACCTCCATTCAAGTTGGTTTGATTGTTTATCAAATTCAGGAGAAATGGCAACAAATCTGACCATAACTCGGGCCAGTCATACATTGCGATGGACGCCACAGCCATACCAATAGCCGTGCAAATTTTCCGATGAGGGTCATCTAATGCCAATAGAAGCATTCTGCGGATGATATCCTGATGATGTAATACAAAGCAGTTAGCACGAGAAACGTGCTTTTATACAATAAAAGTTGACATGGAAGAAGATTTAGTTGCATCAGTCATGTAACCATTATCTCATAGGGAAGTTAAAGCAGTCCAAAAAGTATGCAATGTGTATTCTCCTATCACTATGATTTCCATAAATTCATATTCAGGAAAATACATTATCTGCAGAGACATATTGATATTGAGATCCTTGAGAATAACGTTGAACTGTTGAAGGCTAAAACATTTGCAAATACTACATTAATTGTCATTGTCAAAGGCTAGAAACATTCTTTTACAAATAACCAAATACAAGGAAATATATGACGTGATGACAGGCTGACATAAACTGAAGGAAAATCTACTTTGTCCAAATTCAGCAAATTATATAATCTGGTTTCAAACCTCCAAATGACAAGCAAAAAGAGTATTTACAATCCGATGGTAAGGTATCCAAACCAAATTAAATCCTTATCAGACACAAGTTACCTTATATTTAATCAATACAAGCTCAGATAATAGTTTCTAGTAATGCCTTGTAGATATCAAGATTGTAATAATATTCAAAATAAAAATGAAAGTGTATTTACCTTTTCATTATCGGAAACCACAGGAGGTTCAAATGAGTCTTCACCCTCCTGCCAATGCTTTTTAACTAACTGCTTAAGAAGGACTGCGGCTAAGTAGAGGACAGTTAAATTATCCAAGATCATAAGCTCATAGAAGGAGGAAAATGAATAAATTGCTGGCAGACATTTAAGTTGTAACGTGAAACCTTTTATTTTAGTCTTAAAAGCATAAGAATCTGTTTGGTATTGGAATAAACTTTTTGTTTTCATTTCGTTTGCATTGTTTCCTACTTTCAAATGTACGAGTAGAAATCAGATAAGAGTAAGACAATGGATGGAAGAGGCAGAGCATAAATGTCCTGGTAAAGCGATTCAAAAGATTGGAAAGCTTGATAACAAGGAAAATATCAATTCTAGCATTATTTCATACCACAAAATATTTATACCTAATGACAAATCAGTAGTTTTTCCTCCACTTCTTATTTTATAGCAAGCTCTAATTCAGTATACATCACGCCAACAATGAAAACAAACATAATGACAGGTTGTAATAAACATCCATTCCAAGAATGAGTCGCAAAAAGTAAACATTCGGGATCTGAATCATAAATCATAAATGTATGTAATCATTAGAAAAAGGATATTTGGCGCAACCCCACCGCAAGCTCCTGGTTTGCAAGGACTTTTGATAATGCACTACCAAAACCTTCAAGAAAATTAACATAATAAATTTAACATTATAATATTTTTCAACCCAACATGTACAGCATTAACAGAAGAAGAAAAATAGCAGCAATTCACATTGCCTTGAAAAGAAAAAGTAAAATTATATTCTATGAAGCTCGGACACCCTTGACACAACCCCGACCCCGACACAGCGACACCGATAATAATTTGAAAACATGAATAAGTTAAATGTAATTACAAGTGTCAGAGCAAGTGTTTGACACTGACACGCCTATTGACACGCCTATTTTCAGAGGTATCGTGCTACATAGATGATGTTGACTTCAGATGGACCTTGTATAGCTAACTTAATTTCAAAAATCCATCACAATTCCTATCACATACACTACTACCCAATGCCACACCATTCAACATAAAGGAAATTGAGCAACACAAAAGCGGCCAAATAAGGGTTTCACGGAGCAAAATTCCCAAACAAGATCATTGAGGCAGCAAACAAAACCTGATTGGCGAGAGGCTTGATCAAGGGACGCTTCAGCAAAGGAGCGAACCTCCTGGTTAGGGTCGAGTGTGGCAGACAGGCAACTGAGAAGCCATTGCTGATCTTGATCCACAACATTGGCCATGATGTGACGAAGACGGAAGGAAAGGAGAAAACCCTAGAGGATGTTAACAGAACGGCGGCGTTTTTGCTTTATGGCTGCTTCACTTTGAGCTTTTTCCCGCTCAGTGGTAAGAGTGTGGAACGGAGCAGGGAAGATGCTTTTTAATTTGTCGGGATGGTTTATAGCAAGCCAAGATAGTGGTAGAAATGAAATTTTATAATTATATATTAAAATAAATATTTATGAATACACCGGATTTCTCAAGCATTTTATAAAAATAGATATATTTTTTCTTTTCTTAAAATATTCTTACTATTTGATCATATATATATATATATATAT
The DNA here is from genome assembly GCF_029867415.1 of Vicia villosa. Lineage (NCBI taxonomy): Eukaryota > Viridiplantae > Streptophyta > Magnoliopsida > Fabales > Fabaceae > Vicia > Vicia villosa. Next base: position 27,362,517 of record NC_081181.1, read on the forward strand.
ATATATATATATATATATATATATATATATATATATATATATATATATTCCTACCAATCGTTAGTTGATTCAGTGGTGATTGGCGCTGAATTTGGTAGAGAGAATTAGGGTTCGATTCCACACAATTGCGATTAAGAGGGGGTCGGAACCGTCAGACCGATTAAAACTAATTGTCATTGGATTTTATTAGTTTGGTTCGATTTTTTTCCCAGGAAAAACATAATTTTGAAACCTTTTTTAGATTAAAATCAGAGTTTAGAAAACATTTTTCTATATCTAAGCAGCAGAAAATAAATATTAGAATAAAATGCGAAATTTAAAGAGTTTAAGGGAAGAAGAAAAACACCGAAAATTATAGAAGTTCGGTCAAAAGGACCTACTTCTCTCCCCAAGAATTGATCTTGAGAGTTTCCATTAAATACTTGAGAGCTTTTAGTATGTGAAGCTCATGAACCCCTTTATACAAGGAAATGGTGGTTGTCCTACAACCATGGTAATACAAGATGGAAGATATGATTGTTTGCGTCTTCTCCATTGAAATATTGAGAGTGAAGTGACCAACCTTCCTTCCCAACGGTAGATTGAAGCGGTAAGACTTCTCTCCGCAAAATATTTTAGCACAATGTGGTTTAACGGGATAACCAATAACTTCTTGATAATTTAATAGGCTGATCTTCTAACATATGGTTTTAAACGGGCTAACCATGAACCTAATGGTAAGTTCATCATATCGAAAATCTTCGTCCTTCAAATGAACAAGACTTTATAATAGCCTTAAGGGAAATTCAACAATATTAACGATCTTTAACTTAACTAAATATTAGGAACTGATCACACAATCCCCGATCAAAGCTTTTAACGGGTTTAGATTTCAACAACATGTTTTTATCCCTAAATGAATTGTGTTCATCCAAGATGCATAAATAACATTCTCGAAGAACTTATACAATGCTACCCATCTAGAATTACAAAGACACCTCACTCCCAAAATATTGTTTCCCACAAAAGTATTTGGCTATAAGAACTATTGAGAGAAAGTGGAAAATGAAAACTTAGAGAGAGAGAGAGAGAGAGAGTGTGTGTGTGTGTGTCAATACACAAATCGAGTTATGGATGAAATGAAATGAGAAATGAAGTCTCTATTTATAGGCTTCAAATCCTCCAAAAGAGTAGACCTCATTAAATCAAAATTAATTGTTACTAATCGATTAGACCAATCGATTAATTCATTTAAATGTAACGGCTATGAGTTTCAAAATAGGTAAGAATTGATACAGAGACGTTGATAATCGATTGAGTGCATTTAAATTTCCTTTTTCTTAAAAAAAACGCGTCAATCTAATCGATTAACATAATCGATTAGATCCAGTCAAAAAATATGTTTTTTTTCTTTTTTTAATGCTCCCATCTCTTTCTATGCAACTTCTATATATACTTCTCAAGGTTTATTCTTTTCAAAATATTTTATAAAAAAAAAAGTTTTTAAGTGTTTGCGTGCTTATAGCCATATACTTATATAAAGAATGATTTTTTCTTTTACAAAAGTTTCACTCACTTACTAAATTAAGATAGCTTCCCTAAGTCTGTGTATTCATTATGTTGATACTTTGCTTGAGATCTCCTGAGGCTTTTGATATAATCCAGTTGTTTGTCTTTTTCTGAACAACCTTTGTTGATGTTTGGGGCTTTATTTGAAAACTTTATCAATCCTTTATCAAACCCATAACTTGCATCTTTAATTACTTAAATGCATTGGTTGACTTTCATAATTGTTGCATCTTTACTATGTTGAGTATCTTATTTTATTCTTCACAGTTGTCATTGTAACACCCTTCTAAACCCATATATATTTCGCACGTATAATACGAATTAAATCAATTATAATTGAAGGAGTGAAAAACACTTTAAAAGGGGGAATTGAATAAGGATTGTTTCTAAAAAAAGACAGATAAAAAATAATTGCACAGTTATTTTTATCCTGGTTCGTTGTTAACTAAACTACTCTAGTCCACCCCTGACAGAGTGATTTACCTCAACTGGGGATTTAATCCACTAATCAATCTTGATTACAATGGTTCTTCACTTAGGAAACTTCTAAGTCTCCTAGAGTATACATATCACAACTTGATCACTCTAGGAAATTCCTTTTGCAAAAGATGTAAACAATATTACAAGAGTTTAATGTGCTTCTTAATAAGCTATAATCACCAAGTTATTTTTTTCTCTCAAGATTAAGTTCTAATACTCACTAAGATATCACAATGTTTGTGAGGTTGAAGATGAAGTTCTTTTCTCTTTTTGTGTGATAGCGTTTTGGCAGCGTAATGATACTTGGAGCGAAAGTTGTTAGCTGCTTCAGCATCAGAACTTCTCTTATATAGGCAAAGAGAAATGTGACTGTTCAGTAGCATTTAATGCTTTGCGTGAATAGTACACTGCTGCATTTAATGTTTCACTCTTTTGTCAACTACCTCGAGCCATGCTTCAACTGCTTTTGCTGACTTTGCCTTTTGTAACTTCTAACGTTCCTTTTGCTAGTCAGACAGATTTGACGTTGTAGCCTTTTCATCTTGTACTTGCTTCTGGACTCAGACTATTAGAATACGTTTGAATATCATAGTCTTCAGCGTTGGTGCAGATGCTACTTCAGTCATCAGACTTTGGAAGTGCTTTGTAGCGTGATACCATCAGATCTTCAGAACCTTGCTTCTGACTGCCATCTTCTTATGCTTTCCAGATCATGTTCTGATTTTCTCAAGACCATCTTCTGATGTCTTCAGATCATGTTCTAAAGAAGCCATCCAGATCTTCTGGGTCAGAGCTTCTGAATGCTGATTTTGTGCATACTCTTTTAGACTTTTCCTGAAATGGAAAACGTGAATAATTAGAGTACCACATTGTCTTATACAAAATTCATATATAATGTTATCATCAAAACTAGAAATATTGGTCATAACATTTCATGTTCTAACAACCTCCCCCTTTTTGATGATGACAAAAACATACAGAATTGATATGGATTTGTATCCAGAATATCAGATGAAAAAGACAATACACAGATATAGCATAAAAGCATATTAATTAGAGTGTGTGAATATGTCTCCCCCTGAGATTAACAATCCCCCCCTGAAATTAATACTAGAAGAATTTATAAATAAAAGACTTCCATGAGTATTTTCCATTTCAGAAGAGACTTTCACGTTGAACTTTAATCTTCAGATGATTCAGAGCTTTCTTTCAGAGCTTCCATTGGACAGCTTCAGAGCTTTGAATTTCTCTTTAAGGTTATCAGAGCATCAAAATGACTTGCTTTAAATTTTGTGCAGAGCTTTAAATTCTTGAATCAGAGCATAGCTTGCTTCAGATCTTATAAATTCTTGTATCAGAACATTAAGCTTTGTTTGCTTCAACTTTTGAAAGATTTTCTTCAGATACGTTTCTCCCCTTTTTGAGCTTGTTCTGAATATCACATTCCTGCAAAACTATCATAGACAAAAAAAAACTTTGCAATATTTGTTAGGAATGTTGAGACTTAAGCCCAGCAACTGATATTATAAATCAATTCAAATAACACATTTCTCCCCCTTTTTGTCATAACATCAAAAACATAAAAGATTCAGATGAAAGACACACAGAATGAAGAAAGAAATTTTCATTGATAACCAGAGGGAAGAGTACAATCAGATGCAAAAACAAAACAGATGCAAGAAACAAAGAAAACTACTAAGACACAAGACTCAGACTAATACTGGTTAAGCTTAGAGGCTAAGGCTGCTAGAAGATTCTTGATCTCAGCGGTGTCTTCTGCTTGCTTCCTTGAAGATTCTTCAAATCTTTGCATCCAAGTTCTGAATTCAACATTGGTGTTATCCTGCTTGTCCAGACGATTGAACACTGAAGCTTGATTCTGCTGAAGTTCCTTTAGAGTTTCCAACAATACAGACGTTGAAGGGTTAGTAGAAGAAGCAACAGGATTTTCCTCAGCAGCAGTAGGAACAACAGATGCTGGAACTATTTGACTGTCAGCAACAGGGTTCTCTTCAGCAGGAATCTCTACAGCAGGATTCTCTATATCAGGATTCTCCTCAAGAGGATTCTCCTGGAACCATTCAAACAGCGTTTGAAAGTCTCCTGTCAGAACTGAATAAGGATAAGGAACTAGAGGCTTCTTTTTAGTCAATACAACCATAGGCAGAGGATTGTCCACTTCCATATCATCAGAATCCAGAGCCAAGTCATAAACAAATGGAGCTTCTTCCAGAGGCTTCCAGTCCGAGATGGGATGAAGGTACTTGCCAACATTATACTCTAGAGCTAGTCCAGCAGGATCAGGAGCATCAGCAAGACAGTCATTCTGGATATCCAGAAACTCGGTTTGTACATCTTCAAGGAAAGCCTTCCAGAGCTTTCCAGCAGCCACATGATTCAGCTTGGAGTCATGGGCAACCTTCAGATAATCTAACCATGTTCGTACCTAATGTTTTAATATTTCAAAACGCATATCAACAGAAGGTGGAGGAGGGGTAGTTCTGAGAATGGTGATTGGATCTTCTAGGTTGGAGATGAGATATGGTTCAGAGGTTCTTTCAAACAACAACGAAGTGTTTAAAGAGGATGGTTGAAGGGAGGATTCTGCTTCGTTGTCAGAGTCTAAGACTACAACAACTGGTGGAGATGAAGGATTATGGGGGGTAGTTTAAAAGGGCGAGGGTTACAAAAGAATGAGTCAGATGATAATGAAGATGGTGAAGAAGGGAGATTGAAGTTGCAGAACACTAGAGTGTCAACAACTGGTCGGGGTTAGAAGGTTGAGGTTGAGTTTCAGAAGGTGGGGGTTGAGCAGTAGAGAAAATGTTTTCATGTGGAAAGATGGTGTTTAGAGGTTTTGGATCAAGAATGGGTTCAGAGTTATAGATAGGTTGTTTGCCTTTAGATTTGGAGGAAGTAGAAGATGGAGATTTAGAGGTTTGTTTGGTGGTTTGAGGATGATTTTCTGGTGATTTTTCTGGTGGATATTCTGTTGATAGATGTTCAGAATTTAAAACAGGGATAGGAACAGACTCAGTGATAGAAATACCTGAAGATTTTTTCTTCTTCTTCTGAGGCTTTGGAGGTCCATCACCAACAAACTTTCTCTTCTTCTCCTTCTTTTCTTCCTTTTCCTTCGTCTCTTCTTTCTTTTCCTTCTTGTCTTTCTTCTCCTTCTTCTCCTTTTTCTTCTTCTCTTTTTCTTCCTTCTTTAATGGATCTTGATCAACTAAAGTGGGAAGCACTCTGTTGCTTACCCATACTGGAGCAAACTCAGTGCCTTCCTTTAAACACTTTTCTAGATAGAAGAGGACAGTGTTGGGATGCTCATTCTTGAAGAAGAGCTCAAAATCAGCCAGAGCAGGAATCCTTATGGTCAAGATCTCATTGACCACTCTAGGAGGAACGGCAATGTTCTCTATTAATTTCATCTTCTTCAGATTGTGGGCATTCATAGTGCTCCCACACGTTGCATATAGATCTTTAACAATTCCAGCATTCACCAGATCATCAACTAAGCCAGTCTCAATTAGAATATCTGAAATCAATCTTACAAAAGGAATGATGTTCCTTCTGATCTTTGGAGTCTTCAATCTAGCTTGCTCTCTAGAGTTCCTCACATGATTCCACATGTGGATAAACAGAATATAAGGAAGATCCACCTTTTCGCCGTTACCAATATAATACAGAATGTACTATTGGTCTTGGTTAATATAGTTTGGATAGACATTTGCCTTTCTGTGGTAGATGCAGCCCAGAAGGATCTTGGCCCAAATTCTGTAGGGATCCTTCAAATCCTTGATACTAGAATAGCCTTCTCCAAATTTGAATATTTTAGCATAGACATCATCCCAATCTGTTCTGCCTACGATGGCTCCAACAGCACCAAAACAGTTATCCAAACCTAGCAATCTTCTGATCAGGTTTTCTGTGATGGAGATTTCTTGACCACAGACGAAAGAAAGAATTGCCTTTGGCATAAGTGTTGCATGAACCCAAAACTCTTTAACCAATTCTGGGTAAACAGGTCCAATCAGACGGTTGAAGAACGGTTTGCAGCCTTGAACAATCATGTTGTTCTTCAAGTTGAAGTTGTGTTCCTGAAGGTTATCAAAATCAACCATTGTTTCACTAAGAACTTATAATTCATCCATTGGAATCAGACTGGTTTTTAAGGGAGAAAGAACAGTTTGTTGTTGCTGTTGTTGTCGTTCTTGTTGTTGAGATGACGAAGCATTGTTTTGAGCAGATGAAAAAGCCATTGAAGAGCACTTTAGATTTATGGGTTTCTTAGATTTAGGGTTTAGATGACAATATAAAAGGAGACAAAAATGCATAAACTATGAAGATGATGAGGGAGTTGAAAGAGAGAAAATGAATATGTGATGATTTTATAGACACGAATTTGAAAAAGAAATGCAATGAGATTCTGAATGCAAGCGGTTACAGAACATAAATCAATCACATTTAATGTTGAGAGATGTCAGTGGAGATAGCGTGAGATTTGAAAAGATTTGCACAGTTACCTAGGGCGGCGTCTCATCAACTGCACACAGAATAAACACGTGGTCATCATCTGGAATAGCTGGTGACAGCTGTTTTGCTTTAACAAAAGTTATGTATCATACTTAGACACATGAAACGTTAGCGATAACAGATTCATAGTATCTATATGAACATACACAGTCAGGACATCTGATAGGTAAATTAAGAAAATAAATAAATCAACATCTTGAAACTAATCCACAGATCAGATCATCTCAACAACTTCATTCTGGGCATATATCCATACTGATGTTCTTCAGAATGAATTTAAACTTATCTTCAGCAAGGGGTTTTGTAAAGATATTAGCCCATTGATGGTCTGTATCTATAAAGTTTAAAGAAAGAACACCCTTCTGAACATAGTCCCTAATAAAGTGATGTTTAATCTTTATATGTTTAGCTTTAGAATGTAAAATAGGATTTTTAGATAAACAAATAGCAGAAGTATTGTCACAGAATATAGGAATGTTACTCTCATATATCTGATAGTCTTCTAACTGACTTTTCATCCAGAGTATCTGTGTACTACATCCAGCAGCAGCTACATATTCTGCTTCTGTAGAAGAGAGTGCAATTGTTGCTTGCTTCTTGCTGTACCAGGAGACCAGGTTACTTCCCAGAAACTGACAGCTTCCAGAAGTACTTTTACTTTCAACTCTATCTCCAGCGTAATTGTGGTGTCGTTTTTTTACCTCCCCGTTTCACTTGGGAGGACGGCGCGCTAGACCCTTCACGCGAAATTTGGAAGGAGAATGCGCCCGTGGCGGGATGAATTTTGTTTCAGTTCTTCCTACGATATCACACGAACTTTTTAATTATCCTACGAGTAGGAAAGGGGAAAAAGATCTCAAATAAACCCTAGGAGTTTGCTAAGTGTGGGGATTCACCTAGACTATAAATTCTAGAGTCCGGGAGGTCGGTTATATATAGGGAAGGTTTTAAGCACCCTACATATCTGTAGTACTCTACGGGAACCTTCTCTGTGTCTATGTGTTTGTGTTTGCTGCTTATTATTGGGAAAGTTTCTCCTTTGTGTTAGGAGAGAGGATTGAATTGAATGAAAGACAGACTGACTGACTATTTTTGGTTTTTTATTAGCTCGCTGAGATTCCCTGTGAACCTCATGCCTACATATCCCTAATGGAAGTCAGAGCTTTTTGTAGTTCGGAGAACTAATTAGGGGAATTAATTATTTTTGGTGCCTTGCTTGAAGCTCAAGGTTGAAGCTTGAATTAAATCTCTGTTTACAGTAAAGAGACATGAAATCATCTTTACAGAGAGGTATTTCTACTATTCCACCACAAACATTAAAAAGTGACAGAAAAGCTGAATTCATTTTATTAAGAGAGGGACCTTACTTGTATGTTTGCAAGTATGCCAGTCGCGTGTCTCTTGAATGAAAGAAGGATTCTCATCCAAATTAGGGAAACTGCACAAGTTTGGGTTTGTTTGCCTCAGAGCATGCCTTTCAAAGTCCTAAATGGGAGAATGTTTGAAATTGAAATTGAAATGTTTATTTGTTTGAATGTGGTGAGATAGGAGAAATATCGTTCTATAGAGATAAGCTGTGTCTACCTACTGTTTGAAAGATTTGATTTTTAGCTGGCTTGTATGAGGCCCAAGCTTGAGGATTTTTGATTGTTTTTATTGACTCTGGGAGATGACTCTACTGGGAATTTGACTTAAACTAAGAAGTTTTGTGTTCTGTACGAGGCCCAGAATTGAGGCTGACTCTAGTTGGAGAGTGTTTATTTGATGGATTTTATTTGGTGTTCTGTAAAAAGCCCAGAATTATGGCTGACTCTTAATTGGGGAATATATATATATTGACTCTACTTAGGGAGTATATTATTTTCTGCCTTGTACAAAGCCCAAGGTTGTGGCGGACTCTAACCAGGGAAGTCATTATTTTCTGCCTTGTATGAAGCCCAAGGTTGTGGCTGACTGTTGAGGAAACTGAGTATGGATGACTCTATGGGGAAAAGATCCTAGAGGTTAGGAATATTTGACACAGGAAATGTGGTTTATCTACCTTGTACAAAGCCCAAGGTTGTGGCTACTTGATGATGAAGGACTCACTAGGGAGACTCTATTATCTGCCTTGTACAAAGCCCAAGGTTGAGGCTGACTTTTTAATGAAGAAAAATCTACCAGTGTGGGATCTTTTGACTCAGAGGGGATTTTTGTTGAGAATTATCCTAAGGGTTGACTCTACTGAGGATTGTGCTTTTGTTGAATGAAAGACCCAGGTTGGAAGATTGACACTTACTGGGGAATTAGTTTTTATTGACTGAGACTGACCTTAAGTGAGATTTATCTTTTAAAAGTTGAATTTTTAGAAGCTAGCCCTTTCTAGGGAAATATGACTTTAGAGCTTGTTTAAAGTCTGGTTTAAAGAATAGAAGAAACTCACCAGGATAGGCTAAAAGGTGACTAAAGACCTGTTCCTATGTTTATAAGAAACCTGATGGGTCCTTGTATACAAGCTCAAGAGGAAGCTGGGAATGCTTTTAAGAAGCCTGTGGGTCCTTGTACAAAGCCCAAGAGGAGGCTAATCGAGGGTCATCGAGGGTCCTTGTTATAGCACAAGAGAAAGCTATGTGGTTTTTGAACTTATTTTGGCTCTAGGCAAATGGGTAAGAGGTTTCACTGGGAATAATTCCTCTTGGGTGGATGTGTCCTATTTTGGGTTCTAAGGCTTTTTCAAGATGTTTCACCGGGAATAATTCATCTTGAGGGTTTGAACTAAAGATCTCTAATTAGGAATGAGCCTTCACCGGGAAGACATTCTCAATCCTAGGCCATAGTCCTATAATATATATATATATATATATATATATATATATATATATATATATATATATAGTTTAACTGTCCTAAGATTTTACTCAGACGTAGCTCTAATATATAAACAGTTTATATTTGACAGTAATTTAAAGAAAGACTGTAAATTGAAAGCTTGTAAAGCCTAACCTAGATGGAGTGGAGGCCTTTGAAGATGTATGTACAAAGCCTTACCAGCAGTTTTGTTTATTGGCAACAGTTGAATATTTATTATAAAACAGTTAAAGGTTTTTGAAAACAGAAGAAGTGAAGATGGACAAAGGTCACATAGGTATCTGAAGAGTTTCACCGGGAATAATGCCCTGGCCGGGGCACAAAAAAGAAGAATAGGAACGAAAAAAAACACAGAAGAAATCAAAAACGAAAAATAGATTTCTAAAATGAAATAGATGTATCTAGGGATTAGTCATTTCAAAGTGAGTTTTCCCTAGATACACAATACACCTGTCATTCTATTTTATTTTACAATAGAATCAATTTAAAAAAGACCTAGAGGAGATAGGGCTGCTAGAAGAAGAGTTAACTCACCACAACGGTTCGAAAGCCAAGGAAAGAAAGTGGAAAATTAGGGTTGTGACTGGACACCACATCGGTGAGGATTGCGCTGTTCGAGCGCAATACAGTGGTGGTTGGTTCCGATTCGACAAGGGTATAATGCCTGGTCGAAGGTCGGTATGGTACGAATGAATATTTTTAAACCCGTATGGCCGAGCTTCCTGTAATACCATCAAATTTGGGGAAGCTGATCTGGTAGTCGCTAGCAGAGGAAGGCGTCAGATGCCTTAAGTTGGAAGGAAGTAGCTACCTATGATTTAAGAATTGAGTTAATAGCACATGAGTTAGATTAACCTGGATCTAGCTGCGACTGCCTTTATTATAGTATGACAATTGCTAGCTCTTCTTCGGCTTCCTTTGTATCGTAGCTTTGTTTGGGGAATTCTTTTATCACGCGATAAAAAATGCTTTTTTTGTTTTGGCGATAATAACTTATGGGAGGGTGAATCCCAGGTTCCACCACAAGAAAGAAGGACAATAGGCAGGGCAGGAAAGGCTTCAGTCCGTCCTTAATTGAAACTGAAAGGGAGGGCTCACCCACTTCTAGAAGAGTATGGGTCGACCCCAGTTTCCGGTCCCAGCAAGAGGATGCGCGAACCTCCAAGTCAAGCGCAAGCTTGGAAATTGGGGGGACCATATCCGAGCACGGTGATTGGATAACTCACCTGAAAACCCATCCTAAGACTCTGGATGGGCTTTATAAATGTTTTTGAAAACAGAGAGAAGATTTTGTAAATACAGTTTTGAAAAACAAACTATGAAAAGAAGAAGGTGTTGGGTCTTACACTCTAATAGAGGCCCAAAGATTTATTTACTGTTTAAAAGAAACAGTTGTTTGAAATAAGGTTTTATTGTCTGAAAAAAAACCTCAATCATCCGATTAATATGAGATATGAAAACAGTTTAAATTCTTGACAACAGTTAACTTAATTAAGATAATGACAAAGTCTAATCCTAATTAAGATCTAAATGAATAGGGTTTTATCACAAAAATATTTACAAGAGATTAGGTTTTGAAAATCAAGTGAAATTTATATTTTTTAAGTATTAAAACATACTTAAAATATGTGATTTTAAACCTAATTAAAACATACTAAAATAATATATTTTTATGATTTTTTTGGTATATCCTCAAAATAGATATATTAAATGAGAAGTGTGTGAAAAATGAAGCAAAAATGATTTAATTTGATAGGTGAAATAATTATGTGAAGTTGTAAATAAAATGGAAGAAAATAGTGGTAAAAAAAATATGGTTTGGTCTTGCCAAGGGTTGAACTCACGCCCTCTTGGTTATCAAACAAAACAATTACCAACTGAGCCACGCACATGGACTGATTAGCAAAGGAGCCCATGTGATTATATGTGAAGGCAAAGCATTAAAATGATTTGGAAAATAAAATGAACAAAAGGTCTGAGGGGGGATCGAACCCCAGACCTAAGGCATGGCAAGATTTTGGACGCGCGCTGTAACCATTGGGACACTACGATGAATTCGTAGGTTAAACACAAACCATTCAAAATATAATAAACTAAAACCTCGGAAATTTGAAAAATGGCGCCACCATCTTCATCTTCAACCTCAAGCTTTCAAATTTTTGGAAATCTTATCTCTCTCAATTCTCAACTAAATTCAAAGATGTAAAGACGGATTTTGCTCGTTTTTGGACGAGGATTATGATAGTATCCTTTGATTTCATTTATTCTGAGTGTAACTTAAAATTCGCAAGCATGAACACTAAGAACCCTAAAATTGAAATTTAAAATGAAATACTCTATATGCATGATATGATGCAATTGATTGAGGGTTAATGATCCTTAAAGGTGCAGAAACCAACTGGTAACTTCATTTTTAATTTATCATGCGTGAATTATGGAGTTTGAAGTGCATGAAACTTACCTCAAAAATGGAGATCGTGCTCTGATCAAGGTGTGCTACAGAGTTGTTGCAGTGATCCAGATAGCTTCAGTGACCCCCTAGGAAGGTGTTAAGATGCTTGGCTTAGGTTGAAACTGCCCAGAACTCCTTGCTCGACCCCAACTGATGCAGCTCCAAGTGAGAGGTGAAGATGATGATTCTCCACGTACAGAAGTGTTCCAGATGTTTGGATCACCTCTAAATACCTCCCTTGATGTGTTTGAATACTTACTTTCAGAGGAAGAGCTTTGGTTTGAAGAATCCGAGTCTTCTTGCGAAAGAACCTTTGAAAAACCTAAGTATGAGAAGAGAAGAGAGAAAGCAAGAATTCTGTTGCTTTGGTGTCTTTAATTACTGAGGTATGATCTTCTATTTATAGGCAAAAGGTTCAGAGCAATTGAGGATAGTAAGCTTGCTTAATGAGGGAGTTTTGGTTTCTTGGCCATGAAGAAATTCAAGGAATCTTCAAAATGCAATGATGGTGTTTTCGAGCTAGCTCCCCATCCATTGATATTTTATGATCTTAGGGGACAGACTTGAGGTGTTGAGCTCTCTAATTGGCTCAAGAAAGATTCCAATTGGTGAATCACCATTTGCCATAAATTTCCCAAATGTAATCATTACATAATCACATGTTCTTGTTTTGGGAATCTTCTTCAATTCTTATGCCATGGTGAAAATGGATGCATGGTATGCTTGCAGATGTATCATGGGTCGTATAGCATCATTTAGTGAAGCCATTTGTACAAAATTGCAAAGTTTCAAATTGTACCTGACCTATAATTTTACTTCATGAGGCCAACTTTGAACAAGCATAACTCCTAGCTCAAAATGAATTTGGAGAAGGTTGAGCATAATTTGGAAAACCCATAATATGTACTTCAATTCATTAGTTTGGGTTTTTTCCAAAATCATTTGGGAAATTTGTGTAAAACAGGCCCAAAGTTTGAAGAAAACTAGGTCAAAGGTAATCTTGTACAGTTGACTTTTTCCAGATGAAGTGAAATCTTGGACTTTTGTGATGAATCAAACTCTCCTCCTCAAATGAATGATGTGAATGGATTATATTGAGGTAAAATAAGTTCTTGAGTCATGTTTTGAGTTTTGGATCCATGTCCTGATTAAAAGTCAACTATCTTGGTGAATTAGGTCAAAAACCCTAATTGTCGACCAGATGAAATTGATGACTGTAAATCTTGAATTGAAGTGTAATGCCTTATGGATATTGTCATATGGATAATTTGAAGATAATTGAAGCCTTTTAGTGATGCCCTGGGGCTTTCTAGGGTTTCCAAAATGTGGTCCCTGATTTTATTCCTTGATGGGCTCAAAACCCTAGATTGGTGAACTAAGCAAACCTGAGTCCAGATGATTGGTGTCTAATCAATCATAGGTGAATTAAATGAAGATTTTGAGTCCTATGATTGTATTGGAGACTAATCCTTCAATTGATTGATCCTTTGTCTGAGCTCTTTTGTCTTTGAACATCCTCGATTAAGTACCAGGGGAATAAGTGACTGCTCTGAGCATCTGTTTTAATTTGATGAAAAGTCTGGAGGTGTGACATCTTAGGGGGGTCAAAATTAGGGTATGACAGATGCCCCTATTTAAGTTTCTTTCATTTGGAGGGAGGAAGATTAACATCTTGATCTCTCCTGTGTGAAAGAGACTTAAATACCAAAGAATGCCCGAATTTTGGGCGTCCTTGAGATGTTGCATTGATAATGAAGTCCTTGTGCATTACTTGATCTCGTTGTCGCACTCTGCGGGGGATCGGGAGACATATTCCTATAGAAACGTGTTTACGTAAATTCTGGTGAATGGATGGCAATGTAGAGTGCGCAATCCATCCTCTTTAACTAAGTGTCGATACTTAGAAAAAGGTAAACCACCCCCCTTTGTTTCGGATGTCCGATCGCGAAACTGGTCTCGGTTATGATTTTGGATGATATCTCAAATAAAGAGAAAAATCTCCAAGGGTTTGTTTCCTCATCAAACTTCTCACCAGTGTCCGTTGGAGAGATGCCATTTGATGGATGACAAGAAACTTTATCATACTTTTCTTCAATGTGATGTCTTCGAAGGAATGCCATATGATCGTGCATCCATTTGAGGAGCTAATAACTTTGCTCGAAAGTGAACGAACTGTTTTCGGGACGAAAACTGCCGTTCATCGACTTATACTGGGTAATTAACAAACTGCTTTCTAGTAGGAAAACTGCCATTTGTCAATTCTACTGATGAATCTGAACTATCTTTTTTTGAAGAAGACTGCCATTTATTGACTCCGCTGGGAAATTAACAAACTTTTTTCCTAGGAGGAAAACCGCCATTTGTCGACCCTGATGGGGGATGAAACATCTCGGAAGCAGAAAAACTCTTTCTTGCAAAGAAACTGCCATTTGTCAATTCCTTGGGTACTAAACAGACAAACTGTCTTTCTTGGGAAAGACTGCCATTTGTCAATCGCTAGGGGAACAAATTGTCTTCTGCTGAAAGAGACTGCCATTTGTCAACCCTGCTGAGGAATCCTTAAGCGGAACGAACTGTCTCCTGTGAAAGAGACTGCCATTCGTTGAACCGGTTTAGGAAAAAAAAGTGAGCAAACTGTCTTCTGCAAAAAGAGACTGCCATTTGTTGACTTTAAATAAGGAATCCTAAAACGAAATGTCTTCGTGAAGAAGACTGCCATCCGTTATCTCCGCTTGGGAGAAAGTGAGCAAACTGTCTTCTGCTGAAAGAGACTGCCATTTGCTGACTTTAAATAAGGAATCCTAAAACGAACCGTCTTCGTGAAGAAGACTGCCATCCGTTATCTCTGCTTGGGAGAAAGTGAGCAAACTATCTTCTGCTGAAAGAGACTGCCATTTGCTGACTTTAATAAGGAATCCTAAAACGAACTGTCTTCGTGAAGAAGACTGCCATCCGTTATCTCCGCTTGGGAGAAAGTGAGCAAACTGTCTTCTGCTGAAAGAGACTGCCATTTGCTGACTTTAAATAAGGAATCCTAAAATGAACTATCTTCGTGAAGAAGACTGCCATCCGTTATCTCCGCTTGGGAGAAAGTGAGCAAATTGTCTTCTGCTGAACGAGACTGCCATTTGCTGACTTTAAATAAGGAATCCTAAAACGAACTGACTTCGTGAAGAAGACTGCCATCCGTTATCTCCGCTTGGGAGAAAGTGAGCAAACTGTCTTCTGCTGAAAGAGACTGCCATTTGCTGACTTTAAATAAGGAATCCTAAAACGAACTGTCTTCGTGAAAAAGACTGCCATCCGTTATCTCCGCTTGGGAGAAAGTGAGCAAACTGTCTTCTGCTGAAAGAGACTGCCATTTGCTGACTTTAAATAAGGAATCCTAAAACGAACTGTCTTCGTGAAGAAGACTGCCATCCGTTATCTCCGCTTGGGAGAAAGTGAGAAAACTGTCTTCTGCTGAAAGAGACTGCCATTTGCTGACTTTAAATAAGGAATCCTAAAACGAACTGTCTTCGTGAAGAAGATTGCCATCCGTTATCTCCGCTTGGGAGAAAGTGAGCAAACTGTCTTCTACTGAAAGAGACTGCCATTTGCTGACTTTAAATAAGGAATCCTAAAACGAACTGTCTTCGTGAAGAAGACTACCATCTGTTATCTCCGCTCGGGAGAAAGTGAGCAAATTGTCTTCTGCTGAAAGAGACTGCCATTTGCTGACTTTAAATTAGGAATCCTAAATGTGGACAAACTATCTTCCGGAGAAGATTGCCAACTATCGACCTGTTGGAGAATCCTGGTTGGTGTAGCAACCGGCTTAAAATTTTAGAGTCGCCACCATTATTTTTATCTCAAGGGAAGGGAATTAAATGGATAACCCTATATTTTTAGAGATTCTAAGTTCGCGAGTTAATTAAATAAAGGGAAGGTGTTAGGCACCCTTTATTTCCCTTGTACTCAAGGGGACCCCCTCTAGATCTAGGTTTTTTTTCTAAGGTTTCGAAAGCATTATTTTCATATTTAAAAGAAATGGGATTTATTTATTTATTAGGGGACTCGCTTCAATTTTCGATTGAATGCCTACGTATCTCCTTATGGAGAATCAGAGTCCCAATTCGTAGTTCGGGTTTGGTTTGTGTTTTTTATAGGATTGTATAATTACTTTCAGATTCTTCTTTGAATTTCGTCCGGTTTAGAAAATAAGGTAATTGTGGGCGTAGTTCGAAGTTTAGTAAAAAAACAATTGCACAATCCTTTTTTTATGAAATTAATATTGACTTGGTATTAGTAAAAAAGTTTTAGATATTTTGAGATTTTTAATTTGATGTATCTATAATAATTGAATTAAAATTTAGTAAAATATGTATTAAGAATGTATTCCAATAGAAAGTTTAAGTTAAAAAAAAATAGATATATTTTAAATATTATCTTCTATGAATATAGTAAATAAATTAGATATTAGTAATTTGTAAAAATTAAAATAAAATAAAAATTATATGTTAATGAAAATAGAGGAGATAATAATACTGAAATAAATATTTGATTAATAAAATAATTAGGTCTAAATGTCAATTTGAACCTAATAAATTAGGGAGGTGCATTTTATCTTATGATAGTAAAAACCAGAGTGCAAATTGTATAAGGAACCAGGCCCTGATGTAAATCTGGGCCCAATAAGCATCGGGGGTACGAATTACATAACTTTTGTAAATAAATAGTAAAACAGGGGTACGAATAGCATTGGGCAAGGCCCATTTCTAATTAGTGTACATCCCATGGATCCAGTGTAGGCTGGACCATGGAGATTATGGTGGGGACGATTGATCTAGAGCGTTGATTTGATCAAAGAGCTCCCGAGATTTAATCCTAGGGCGTTAGATCGAGGTATACAAAACGGAAGGCTATGATTATATATTGACTGAGGGAGTACGACAAAGTGCACACATAGGAACGTAGAGGAGTGTTTTATTTGTTTTCCATTTTATTAACGATCTGTTCTCTTTCTATTTCCCATTCTCTCTCTCGTTTTTTTTCCATCAACGCACACACAACAACAAGCTTCAACCCAACCCAGATTTTCAAACATATTCAAACCCCTTAAACCCTAAATTCCCCAGAAACCCCTAATGGAACATCATCAATAATCAGTCCTCATAAAAACGCATCCATAAAGCTAAGTTTTAGGAGGTTACCTTATATGCCGTGAATCTTTGAACAACTCCGTTTCCGGTCCTTGTGAGTTCCTTCTCTAATCCTTTCTTCTCTCTTTTCGGATGCAAGACGAAGGTGGCGGCGTAACAATAGGAAGATGAGGATCGAGGACGATTTGGAGTTTCAGGTATGAAACCCAAATCGAGAGCGGCGGCGGATGCTTGAAGTTTCAATTTCGTGTTCGCGGTATCAATCGCAAAGGCTTTGATCCTTCTTCTACTCTTTCTATTTCATTTATTTTTTGTCAGATTTTCGGTCTTTTTTCTATGTGATTTTTTTCTCCCTTCTGAATTAGAAATAGGGTTCAATTTATAGATTTTAGGAATTGTATAGATTAAGAAATTATTGAATTTGTTGTTATGAAATTAAATTGATTTCGATTTGGTTTGTAATTAGAATTTTGAATTAGGAAATTAGATATTTGAGCTTGTTCATGATTCAGATTCGTTTTTTATTCAGTCTCCATTATTAGGTATTTGATTCGGATTTTACTGTAAGTTTAGGGATTTGGATTGAATAATTTTAATTTATTGCTTTGTAACCGTTCTTGAGATTCATGAGATTCTTTAGTATTAATCTCTTTGTCTCTGTTTTTTTTTTAAATTTGGAAAGGAAAGATTGGATTTTCTGTAATTGACTTGGTGAGGATCTCCTATGATTGAAAAAAAAAACGTTTTAATTTTCTGAGATTTCTGAAAAATCGTGACTTTGGATTCCGTTGGTTTTGTCACGGGTAAAGGTTCGATGAAGATGTATGAAGCATGAAAATAGTAACAATTGAGTGATTCTTTTTTCTTTTCTTTTTTTAAATAAAATAATTTCATATATACCAATTTCTAATATAATATTACTAATAGTAATCAAAATTTAAAAAAAATATAGAACAAATTTTTGAATTAAATTATTTGAGTTTTAAAAGGAAAAAATAGTAATTGAAAATAATAACACTAATAACTTTTTTAAATAAAAAGTAATGTTAACCAAATCAAAATAATAACTAAACCAATATTTAATAATAACACCTGACGTTAGAATTAAAAAAAATGCCAAAATTGGATTAAATATAAAATGGTTACCATAATAAAAAGATATTATTCTAAAAAATAACAAAATTTGAATAGATCTAAAATGATTATAATACTAAAAAAATAAAAAAATAAAGATTTCTAAAGTGGCAAAATTTTAAAGTACGACAATGTAAGGATGTGGGGATTTGAAACTGACTATTATTTTTAATTGACTTAATCTAAAATATAGGAACTATCCAAAATAATAGCAGCTCATTTTAATGGACTCATTCCTTTTTTTTTTTTAAGAAAATAATTATAATAACTATACTAATTTCTAATACCATAACTAGAATCAAAACTTAAACAACATTAAAATTTGGTTTTACTATTTTCCTTTGAAATAGTAACCCAACAATAATGCTAATAATAGATATATCTTTTTTTTTTATAAAGTATAATAAAAAGGTAATTAAATTGGACTAAAAATAATTAAAATAGTAAAAGAAGGTTAACATTCTAAAAGTAATGAAATTTAAAACTCATATGAAGGGATCGAACTCATGACCCTATGCTTGGAAGTTTTACCTCTTACCAATTGTACTATTTGATTTATTTGAAATATAAAGACATTTGAAATGATATAAAGGGCAAGTAAATATTTGTTACAAATAATTTAAAATACGCTATATGTTTTGGAATATGCCAAATAAATTAATGTCAAAATGTTAGTAAATATAAACTATAAATTATGAGACTCCAGTTTAAAACAATTCGATTGTTAGAAATATGGCGGGCAAATTTGGGGTATGACAGCTGCCCCTATTTAATATTGTTCGATCGAAGGGCGCGAGAATACAGAGTTCTCGCGCGTTCGGATCGAAGAATTATTAAATACCGAAAGACCCCAAAAATTTGACCAGAAGTTGGAAAGGATGATCTACTAAAGCCTCGGGACTAACATAGCAGATTTGTGTGGTAGATTTTGCGTATTCGTCACGACCTAGAGAACGAATAAGACATGTTTGGATAGTTCGTTGTCGTTTATGGACTGACACAACGAACTCTATCGTAGTCACTATGCACTTACCACAACCTAGAGGATAAGTAACATAGATCAGATAACCCACTGCTGCTCAGCGAACTATCTTGAACTCCTTTATATCTTATCACAACCTAGAGAATAAGAAATAACAGGTCCCAACTCTTTTAAGATTTTGATCCTAGTAGAGCTTGAGAAAGATGGAGACTTGACTTGCCACGACCTAGAGAGCAAGTAGTCGCCAATCTATTCTTTATCTATCACGACCTAGAGGATAGATAAAGTTTGTGTTTAACCAAGATTAGACAGTATAATGATTGTAGATAATCATACCTATGCTAACTGGTAAACGTTCTCACCAAAATGTTTGCACCAAATGTTCCCCAAGTTGTTCACATCACATGTTTACCTCAAATGTTCCCCAAATGATTCACACAAAATGTTTGCACCAAATGTTCCCCAGATTGTTCTCACCAAGAATTTGCACCAAATGTTCCCCAAATTGTTCTCACCAAGTATTTGCGTTTAACCACAATTAGATAGTAAAATGACTGTAGATAATCATGCCTATGCTAACTGGTAAACTTTCTCACCAAATGTTTGCACCAAATGTTCCCCAAATTGTTCTCACTAAGAGTTTGCACCAAATGTTCCCCAAATTGTTCTCACCAAGTATTTGCACCAAATTGATCACTGCCAGGGGACTAACGTGATAAGAAGGAAAAACATAGATCTCGCACATTTATCGCAACCTAGAGCATAAATAATGCCATTTTAAATAATTCATTGCTGCCCAATAAATCATATCGTAGATTTTTGTTTATCTGCCACGACCTAGAGGGTAGATAACAAAAGGGAAGAACTCACTATTGCTTGGAGACTAACATAGCAAGTTGTCGTAGATTCTGGATTTACCACTTCCTAGGGGGTAAACATAGCTGATAGTTCATTACCGCTGTGAACTGTATCGCAGATTCATATACCTATCACAACCTAGGGGATAGATAAAACAGGTTTTTGAACTTACTAACGCCTGGAGTGGGACTAATATAGTGAGTTATCGCAGATAAGACATTTCTACCACAACCTAGGGGGTAGATAATGTGGGTTTGGAGTTCGAATTGATAGTTGAACAACTAGATCGCAGATATGCTGTCTAGTGTAACTGGTTTGTGACAGTTGTGTCTGTTCTCAAACTAGTCTTGATATTTGTAATAGTATAACTGAACTTTGTTAAGCTTGGATATTGAAATTTTGTAAGTGTCTTGGTTGAGGGATAGGCCTCGAGATTATTCGCAGTATGATGCTTATGATATGTCATGCAAATGCACCAAGTGTTTATAAATATTTTGCAGTTGTGTAAAATGTCCTCGTTGGATCATTAGATCTTTTGTTCAGAGGAAATGTGCATGTCTGATTTCGAACTTCGCTTGTGCTCTCCTGTTTGATTCGTAGTTGAACATTTTGAATTTGTTCCTTTTGAAGTTGATTTGAAAAATCATACCAGACGGGACTGGGTTTTGAAATAACATCGGTAAGGCTACCGAGAATCATCAATTAGATGATTGGGTACTTGAATATGTACTTAAGCTTGACTTGAAATTGGCTATTTTGAAATTTCTCTTTGAAATTTACCTTTGAATGTTCCGTCTCGAAATTGTTCACCTTTTTTGAGAAGCTGATATTGGAATCGAGAATTATGCTTTTGAATGCTGATCTTGGAATCTTGCCCCTTGTTGTCTTGAGATTGATTTTGAAAAAAATTGCTCTTCGTACGTTGTCTCGTAGTGGTGCTTTTGAAATTTTATATGTTGGCCATCCTTGTGAAACCTGAGTAAATTTTGAATACTCGTGTGCTCCAATGAAGTGTTAAATGCGTATTGGGAACCATGGATTTCCCATTGATTTTCTTTCGATTTAAAACACCTTTACCGTTTTCAACACTTTTGATTATTTATGTCCACGTAGTTTTAATGCATCATTTATAAAAATAATCGTTGTATTTATAAACAAGTAGTAGTGATAATGAATTAGAGAAACTAGAAATGCACCAAGTACGAATTTATAGAAAATTGAATTTTGTTAAGAATGGGGCCTATAAATAGGCAATTGTTTTAAGATGCAATCCCTTGAAAGAGGTAATTACAAAAACGACAAAAATAAGGATGGCAACGCAATTGGGTTTCAACATTGCTATACTCCTTATGTCTATGATATCTCAGATACTTCGCTTTTGAAGGATAATGATTGGCTTGATTCCTCCCTTCATCAGTTACTGTTGGGGAAAGAGTCCTCGGATCACAGTTCTTTTGCTTTGTTTGTTTTTGTCATTTGAAATAAAATCCCTTATTTTTGCCTGGATCGCCCTTTACGGGTTTTCAATCCACCGGGATAGTTGTGTATATATTTTTTTTTGTGCCCCTAGTTTTTGCCTGAACCGCCCTTTGCGGGTTTTCGATCCATCGGGGCGCTCATTTTTGCCTAGGTTGCTCTTTCGAGTTTTCAACCTAGCGAGCTTGTATATTTTATGCATAATTTTTCTTTTGACTGCGTACGAGTTTAGTTGATATATCCAATCTCCACCGTTCGTTGTTGTTAGTGGTTAAGCTCCCTAAAGGAAGGTCTTCTTGGTATGATAAGGCTTTCGTAGTTGAGCCTTTATTCTTCCGTGCGTATCGAGTCGAGGTAGTAAAGTCTTATCCAACATCAAGTTATCTTTTGTATTCGAGGGTTCTTTTGTAAAAGGTTTTTTCCCATTGTTCTTGATATAATTGCCCCTGACATAAGATAACTAAGTGTTTTCTTTTTATGAGTTTCGCTTTTGATCGGGTCGTGCCTGCACCAATTTGGATTCTCCAAGCTTAGTTTTCATGAGTACTCATGGTGATTGAATTTTCCCGCGTACTGTTTTATGCCAATATAGAGGACCATGGTTGCCCCCATTTTCTGAAGTGTATTATGTTATACCCAACCGTGCCCCAAGGATTTGTGGAAGAAGTCGTTTTTGTGTCTCCATAGTCGTTCTTGATTCGATTACATCCACGAGTGAGGGTATCACATACCGAGATGTGTTGTCTACCCGTACTTTGATGTGAGGTAATATGCAATCATATTTGTTTTAAAGTTTTGATAATCCCCACGTATACAGACTTGGTCGTCTTCCTTTGATATTTGTAATTTGTTGTGGATATTTTGTGACTACTAGAAGACTTGTGTTGAATGTTGAGACCTCTCCATGAACCTTGAGTGTAATGTTTGATTCTGTTAAGCTTTGTGTAATTAGTGGGCAATCTTCTTCGGGTGCCATTTTTGTTTGCTCCAGTACTAGGGTCAGGGCATGGTATGTTTTGCTATAACCAAGTGAAACATGTTTGTACATTTGCGCAGACATTTATCCTTATCCAAAGAACCTCTATTTTAACCTCCTTCTTGTTTTCCTTAGTGCTAAGGTTGACTACCCCGATCGCTTCTTAATGTGGTTGTATTATCTTTGACTCATGTGTTAGCTGACTTCTTCAAGGAGTTCACAATCTTCTTCACCATCCCCTTCGACTTGGTTAATCAGAGGATCACGGTCATACAGGAAGATAGCAGCATTGTTACCAATTGATTTAGGAGAAGATATAACATTTGTTTATTAAATGAGAAGTGTATATGAAAATATTGCCATTTTGAAAAGAAAGGGAGTGAAAGAAAAAATGATCTTAAATTGAATGCAAACACGACTTTTGTTAAGAATAAACAAAGTTTTAAAACAACGTGGGTGCCTTTATGAGTTACCACTAAGCTTTGGGCAAAGCATAGGGATTTGAAATCAACCAAAATGCTTTAAAAAGAAATAGATCTCTGGGATCTCCATGGTAATCCAATTTGTTGAGTTTCTTCATTTGGAGCATTTTTGATGACGAGACTGTATACCCATTTATTATCAAGCAACGCTGGATAGCTGCGCTTGAACTGGGTAGTAATGAGAACCTTATGGATAATTGGAAACTGCCTTATTCGATCTTTGTAGTTGTACTACCTTTATGGATGCGGTAGTGTATACCATGCTTGTTTTTATCATATGGGATGTTTAAAAACTTGCCCCATTTTCCTTTTTCCCCTAGATTCTTTGACAGTTTCTGATTTCCTATTCTCCACTAGTTGCGAGTAATAGCAACACATGTCTCTAGATTGTCGAGACTGGTATGGCATTAGGTTTCACGAAGATGTTACCCTCGGCTAGAAATGATCATTGTTATCTCGACTATGCTTTGTATCTTTTGACTTGGAGTTGGTGGTGACTGCCCCTGTGTATCCTTGGTATGCCAACGTAATAACCTGTCTCAACAGTAACGTAGGATATAAGTGACCATGTCTTTGTTATAAGGTCCACTTCTTGAGATGGAGAACCTTTAACACTATCCAAGTTTGTGGTGCTTAGCCTCCATGTTATGCCTCATTAAGGTGAGCTTAGACATCGTATTTAGAGATGCCCCATTGTCAATCAACGCCTTTAGTATGTGGACGCGCCCACCTTTGTTCAAAAGTGTGGAGCCTTGATTATGAATCTCCTTTGTGGAATCAATTGTATCAACCTAAAGATGCTCTTGAGATTGTACTTGTGATTACTCCAGAAAACAATGATATTTTTGATTTCGTGGTTGGAACTTGAGGATTTACACCAATGTATGTTGAGACACAGGGCTTCGAGAGCGACGATATGCTTGAGATCTTTGTAAGTGCTTTGGTCAAATCTTTTGTATTATCTTTTGACACTTGGCATATTTTGAATGATTAATCTCCTCGTGCATCTTGTTTGGGTTCCGTCATCATTTTGCTTTTGGCTAAGGCCTCCAAGTGATTGCATTTTATAGGAGCAAGAATCGTATACACAACGATGACGCGTCGTGCCCCTTGTTGTTGATGATGACAGGATTTTGGATTTATTGGAGGTGATCTTTGTAGTCTTGACCTCCTTAACGTAGGTAGTGGGGATATCCCCCCACAATATACACTTTCTAACTTTTTTGAGGAGACGAAGTTGACGTGGTGATTTCCTCTTTATCAGTGCAATGATCCAATCGAGGAAATATACCCTCTTCTTTTTTTTTGAAAAAGATTTTTGAAATGCATATGCATGCAAAAAATAAATTTTTATTCATTTATTGTCTTATCCACAGGAATCATTCTTTACACTTTTTTTTTAGGTTCTCATTTTTTATGGTGAGCATCTCAAGAACATAATATATTGAAACAAAAGTACTTTTTATTGAATGAAGAAGAACATAATAATTCTCCAATCGGGAATACAACCAAAACAAATACTGAATGTGAAAAGCAGAAACAAATTACTGAATAGGAAAAACATAAGCAAATTGCAGAATACGAAATAAAAAAGAGAAACTAAAAACTCTTAACGACGTTTATGAATTTCCTCCCTAAAATTGTCAACCATCTCTCTACAAAGCTTGAGGAAATTTTCGACTTCTTTTGGAAGAAGGATCATTGTAGCTTCAGCTTCTTTCAAACTTCTTGGGATATCATCGATGAGGTTGTTCGCCAAGAAGGCGAGCTTTTCATGCCTGTCCTTATACATCATGTAATCCTGGTAAAGAGTCGGGATTATGATTCTATTATCCTCCCCAGCTCGGGCCATGATCTCATATTGTCCTTCCCAATATTCTTTTTCAGCCCTTATCGTTTCATATTGGTCTACTAGCGCATAGAATTCTTTCCGGAAGTCCTCTAATTCTTGAACCACTTTTTCATTATTTTTCATTTGTTGGGTAAGACTCCCTTCAATTTCCATTCTATAGACTTGTTCCCCCATCTCAGATTCTTGGCTTTCGCGAAGTCTAGTGGTGAGGTCTTGGATTTTTTTCTCTTGCTCTCGAGCTTTGCCAACCAACTCTTGGATTTGTGCTTCTAGATCTATTTCAATTGTCCTCTTGTCTTTTAATGCTTGGGTATACCAACCCCTTAGTCTTTCATTCTCCAGATTAGCATCTTTTATTTGTTGATTGTGGGAATCGAGGTTAAAGTTTGCACTTATGAATCCATCAGTTGCCCGCTTCCTTTTGAGCCTCTCTTTGTCCACCTGCTCGTTATTTTTTTGAATCTGTTCTTCTTTCTTCTTAAGCTCGTATTGTAGTTGATTTTTCTCGTAATAAAGGTCATAGAGATCATGCTCTAGCCCTTCTTTTTCTCTCTGAGCTTTTTCAAGGGAGGCCTTTAGTTCTTCCACTTCTTCCACTGACATAGGAAGCGGATCCGGTACATCTGACTTATACTCCGGATCAATATCAAATGGTAACTTGTTGATTTGGACCCTATTTATAACCCACTGAGTATAGGCTTCTCTGGCCACAGCGTTGTTCTTACTATACTCTTTTTTATGCACTTTGCCCCAAGCTCGAATGATACTCTGAAGTAGCTTTGGATTCTTTTTACCCATGTCATGAAGCAACAACTGTTTCAACTCTTCTTCGGAAGGTTTATCTTCTAAAGGATGCCCAAGTTGACGTAAAGCCAAAGAGTTGTTATAGTTGATACACCCTCTTGTTCTAATCAACGGTATATTAGGAAATGTTCCACATTTATAAGCAACTTTTCTGATATCCAACCTTCTAGCATACCACAGTATAGAGTCAGCATTAAGAGCCCTCAATTTTTGAGCCCATCCATGTTTATCCAAGTTCGGAATCAAATAATCATCCTTATAAAGATGAGACATGAACCAAGAAAATAACAAAGGAATGCAACAGCGTAGTGCCCCTCTTCCTTTTTCATAACGTGCATTGATGGCATAATACACGTCAGCCAACAAAGTTGGAGTAGGATCTACGTTCAACACTTTTACAGCCCAAAATACGTTGATGGCGGCGGGGTCAACATAATCAGCATCATTTGGAAACAGAACCAATCCAAAAATCAACAACGCCAAGCAATCCTCACAAGCCTCCCATTCTTGTTTTTTTGCAAAGGCGATAGCCATATCTTCCAAATATTGTCCTTTTACTCCTTGAACTTTTCCCTTTGCTTTATAATTAGGCACAAAATCAGAATACGATATTCCCAATGCCTTAGCTAAATCCTCAACCTTAGTAGTTTGACCAATTCCCACATAGACATCCTCTTTGATTTTGGAGAATCCCAAAATCCTATCAAATTCTTCCAATGTAGGCGCTAGTTGAAAGTTTTGAAAAGTAAAACATCTCAATGGCACATCATAAAACTGGATAAGGGCAGTAATAGCATCTATTTTCACATTCTCACTAAGTAAGTCAAGGATTTTTCCGTATTTACGAACAAAGCTCTTCATGGATTTGTTGGGTAATTCCTTCCTAATTTGCTTCATCTTTGTCAAATCTGGAAACATGACACTGATATGGATAGTCGGTTTCTTTTCTTGATTCATTTTTTTTTATGCTCGCCAAAACCTTTCTTCTTTTTTTTTATATATATATTTTTTGAAGAATTCCTGTGAATAAGACATAAAAAAATGAATATTTTAAAATTTAAATGCATGCATGTATGATAATGTAACTCGGTGGTGAGATGGTGATAATGGTATCCTTAATAGGCAGGTTCATAAGTTCGTTCTAAGGATATTCTACCCTCCCCACTCAGGGTGGCTTTGCTAAGGGTATCATGAATGACGCTAAAGGGAAAGGCACCGTGGCCTCCCTTAAGCGGAGCCTCTTTGTAGACCGAGACTTATCTCATAGGTCGTAAAGGTCTCACCATGATGTTTTATTTTTGGTACAAAGAGTCGTTGGTCAAATCCAAAGTCCTGACTCTAAGAGAGGCGAGCCCTCTTGAGACATTTCTCGGAATTTGACCGACTCTAGGCGAAGTTGTCGCAAAGACTCGTAGGGATGTTAAACCCCTTTGGCCAATTGACAATCCTTCTCTTAATGTTTCTCACTTTATTCGAAATATGATCCCACCAACAAAATATATATATATATGAAAAACAAACAAAATAACAAATAAAACAATATAATAAATAAAACACAATATGAAAAATAAACGAAAAAAATAATAAAAACCCCAACAGAAAACCTAGACCTAAAGGTAGGGAATACTCTATTTTATTTGTCCCCAGCAGAGTCGCCAGCTGTAGCAACCGGCTTAAAATTTTAGAGTCGCCACCATTATTTTTATCTCAAGGGAAGGGAATTAAATGGATAACCCTATATTTTTAGAGATTCTAAGTTCGCGAGTTAATTAAATAAAGGGAAGGTGTTAGGCACCCTTTATTTCCCTTGTACTCAAGGGGACCCCCTCTAGATCTAGGTTTTTTTTCTAAGGTTTCGAAAGCATTATTTTCATATTTAAAAGAAATGGGATTTATTTATTTATTAGGGGACTCGCTTCAATTTTCGATTGAATGCCTACGTATCTCCTTATGGAGAATCAGAGTCCCAATTCGTAGTTCGGGTTTGGTTTGTGTTTTTTATAGGATTGTATAATTACTTTCAGATTCTTCTTTGAATTTCGTCCGGTTTAGAAAATAAGGTAATTGTGGGCGTAGTTCGAAGTTTAGTAAAAAAACAATTGCACAATCCTTTTTTTATGAAATTAATATTGACTTGGTATTAGTAAAAAAGTTTTAGATATTTTGAGATTTTTAATTTGATGTATCTATAATAATTGAATTAAAATTTAGTAAAATATGTATTAAGAATGTATTCCAATAGAAAGTTTAAGTTAAAAAAAAAATAGATATATTTTAAATATTATCTTCTATGAATATAGTAAATAAATTAGATATTAGTAATTTGTAAAAATTAAAATAAAATAAAAATTATATGTTAATGAAAATAGAGGAGATAATAATACTGAAATAAATATTTGATTAATAAAATAATTAGGTCTAAATGTCAATTTGAACCTAATAAATTAGGGAGGTGCATTTTATCTTATGATAGTAAAAACCAGAGTGCAAATTGTATAAGGAACCAGGCCCTGATGTAAATCTGGGCCCAATAAGCATCGGGGGTACGAATTACATAACTTTTGTAAATAAATAGTAAAACAGGGGTACGAATAGCATTGGGCAAGGCCCATTTCTAATTAGTGTACATCCCATGGATCCAGTGTAGGCTGGACCATGGAGATTATGGTGGGGACGATTGATCTAGAGCGTTGATTTGATCAAAGAGCTCCCGAGATTTAATCCTAGGGCGTTAGATCGAGGTATACAAAACGGAAGGCTATGATTATATATTGACTGAGGGAGTACGACAAAGTGCACACATAGGAACGTAGAGGAGTGTTTTATTTGTTTTCCATTTTATTAACGATCTGTTCTCTTTCTATTTCCCATTCTCTCTCTCGTTTTTTTTCCATCAACGCACACACAACAACAAGCTTCAACCCAACCCAGATTTTCAAACATATTCAAACCCCTTAAACCCTAAATTCCCCAGAAACCCCTAATGGAACATCATCAATAATCAGTCCTCATAAAAACGCATCCATAAAGCTAAGTTTTAGGAGGTTACCTTATATGCCGTGAATCTTTGAACAACTCCGTTTCCGGTCCTTGTGAGTTCCTTCTCTAATCCTTTCTTCTCTCTTTTCGGATGCAAGACGAAGGTGGCGGCGTAACAATAGGAAGATGAGGATCGAGGACGATTTGGAGTTTCAGGTATGAAACCCAAATCGAGAGCGGCGGCGGATGCTTGAAGTTTCAATTTCGTGTTCGCGGTATCAATCGCAAAGGCTTTGATCCTTCTTCTACTCTTTCTATTTCATTTATTTTTTGTCAGATTTTCGGTCTTTTTTCTATGTGATTTTTTTCTCCCTTCTGAATTAGAAATAGGGTTCAATTTATAGATTTTAGGAATTGTATAGATTAGGAAATTATTGAATTTGTTGTTATGAAATTAAATTGATTTCGATTTGGTTTGTAATTAGAATTTTGAATTAGGAAATTAGATATTTGAGCTTGTTCATGATTCAGATTCGTTTTTTATTCAGTCTCCATTATTAGGTATTTGATTCGGATTTTACTGTAAGTTTAGGGATTTGGATTGAATAATTTTAATTTATTGCTTTGTAACCGTTCTTGAGATTCATGAGATTCTTTAGTATTAATCTCTTTGTCTCTGTTTTTTTTTTTAAATTTGGAAAGGAAAGATTGGATTTTCTGTAATTGACTTGGTGAGGATCTCCTATGATTGAAAAAAAAAACGTTTTAATTTTCTGAGATTTCTGAAAAATCGTGACTTTGGATTCCGTTGGTTTTGTCACGGGTAAAGGTTCGATGAAGATGTATGAAGCATGAAAATAGTAACAATTGAGTGATTCTTTTTTCTTTTCTTTTTTTAAATAAAATAATTTCATATATACCAATTTCTAATATAATATTACTAATAGTAATCAAAATTTAAAAAAAATATAGAACAAATTTTTGAATTAAATTATTTGAGTTTTAAAAGGAAAAAATAGTAATTGAAAATAATAACACTAATAACTTTTTTAAATAAAAAGTAATGTTAACCAAATCAAAATAATAACTAAACCAATATTTAATAATAACACCTGACGTTAGAATTAAAAAAAATGCCAAAATTGGATTAAATATAAAATGGTTACCATAATAAAAAGATATTATTCTAAAAAATAACAAAATTTGAATAGATCTAAAATGATTATAATACTAAAAAAATAAAAAAATAAAGATTTCTAAAGTGGCAAAATTTTAAAGTACGACAATGTAAGGATGTGGGGATTTGAAACTGACTATTAATTTTAATTGACTTAATCTAAAATATAGGAACTATCCAAAATAATAGCAGCTCATTTTAATGGACTCATTTCTTTTTTTTTTTAAGAAAATAATTATAATAACTATACTAATTTCTAATACCATAACTAGAATCAAAACTTAAACAACATTAAAATTTGGTTTTACTATTTTCCTTTGAAATAGTAACCGAACAATAATGCTAATAATAGATATATCTTTTTTTTTTATAAAGTATAATAAAAAGGTAATTAAATTGGACTAAAAATAATTAAAATAGTAAAAGAAGGTTAACATTCTAAAAGTAATGAAATTTAAAACTCATATGAAGGGATCGAACTCATGACCCTATGCTTGGAAGTTTTACCTCTTACCAATTGTACTATTTGATTTATTTGAAATATAAAGACATTTGAAATGATATAAAGGGCAAGTAAATATTTGTTACAAATAATTTAAAATACGCTATATGTTTTGGAATATGCCAAATAAATTAATGTCAAAATGTTAGTAAATATAAACTATAAATTATGAGACTCCAGTTTAAAACAATTCGATTGTTAGAAATATGGCGGGCAAATTTGGGGTATGACAGTTGGGAAATCCAAAAAGTGGATAAACTATCTTCTTGAGGAAGACTACCATTTGTCGACCTTGCTCGGGAAGAACAACAAAAGTGAACAAACTATCTCTTTGAGGGAGATTACCGCTTGCTGACTTGCTGGGGAATCCTCGTGTATGAACCGTCATCACAAAGAGGAAGGTTCTTTCACAACTCGTAGGGGAATCTTGAGCAGATGTCCAAGTGATTCAAGTAATAACAGGATCAAAGCCTATACTAGTCAATATTAATTATGCAGACATTTGATATAATGCGTGAAGCATGCATGAGTGTTATGATGATTATAACGTGAATGTGAATAGAATTGTCGCGAATGTGAAATCCAGTGGTACGACTTGAATCTTTGTTGATCAGAAGATGTCTTCTTCTTGCTGTTTTGCACTCCATTGGGGATACCAGGTTACCAATTGTGCGCTGTTAGAAGTGAGTGAAATGACTTTAAATAAAGATCCGTCATCAGGAGATGTTCGCAAAGCGACCTCATGGGGAAATTTTGGTTCCCGGAGTCTCAACCGTTCTCGGAGAAACTGTTTGCATTCTTCCTATTGTTTGTAATCCTCAGAAAGAAATTTCACCTTTATTTTTGCAAGTAAATTCATTTTATTTTATGAAAACATTTGTTTCAAGAAAAATGACTGTCAGACTTAAAAAAAAATGTAATTTTAAGAAACTGAATAAGACTCGATTGCAAAGAAAAGGCACAAGGCTCAAATTATTATTTATGGAATGGTAATCAGCCAAATGCTTGATCCCATGGAGTATTTACAAAGTTGGAAATTGGTAATTTTTGGGAAAAGGGCTACGATGAAACGTGACGACCGTTATCTTTCCCTTCCACTCTGAGTTGCGCTGTATTCGTGCTTCGTAGAAGATGACCCATTGATGATGAATACTCCGCTTATGGACTTCGAATGATCAAGTATGTCCTGAACACAGTTACTTGCCATATATCCCTAACTTTTGCATAGACTACCCCTTCCAGGTTTTAAGTCTACCGGGATTGATTATATATTTTTATGTCTCTAACTTTTGCCTGAATCGCCCTTTCGGGTTTTCGATTCACCGAGACGCTCTTTTTTGCCTAAGCCGCTCTTTGAGAGTTTTCAACTTAGCGAGCTGTTCTTTTAATTATTTAGGCGAAGTATTTCTTGATTGCGTCGACGTTCATAGGACGGGTGAATTCTTCTCCATCCATAGTCGTGAGTATTAAGGCTCCTCCCGAGAAAGCTCTCTGTACAACGTATGGGCCGTCATAATTGGGAGTCCATTTGCCCCTAGAATCTGTGAGAAAAGATTGAATCTTTTTGAGCACAAGGTCGCCTTCTTTGATTGTGCGAGGTCGAACCTTTTTGTCGAAAGCTTTCTTCATTCTTTGTTGATGTAGTTGTCCGTGGCATAAAGTTGTCATGCGCTTTTCTTCGATTAAGTTCAACTCATCGAATCTGCTTTGACACCACTCAGCTTCTGTTAATTTTGCCTCCATCAAGACTCTCATTGATGGGATCTCAACCTCTATGGGTAGCAATGCCTCCATGCCATATACAAGGGAGAAAGGAGTTGCTCTAGTCGAAGTATGTACAGATGTACGGTAACCATGAAGAGCAAACGGGAGCATTTCATGCCAATATTTGTAAGTGATAACCATTTTCTGAATGATTTCTTGATGTTTTTGTTAGCCGCTTCTACAGCCCCATTCATCTTTGGTCTGTAAGGAGATGAGTTGTGATGTTCTATCTTGAATTCTTCACAAAGCTCCTTCATCATTTTGTTATTCAAATTTGACCCTTTGTCAGTGATTATCTTGCTAGGATTGCCGTAGCGACATATGATGTGATTCTTGATAAACTTGACGACAACCTGTCTTGTAACGTTTACGTACGAAGTTGCTTCGACCCATTTGGTGAAATAGTATGGCTACCTGTCGCGGGTCAAAAAATAATCGCCACGAAATTGTATCGAACAGAGTCGCCACCAAATTTTATTTATTCCAATGGGAAAAGGAAAATATTGATAAAACCCACAAATGAAATGAAATGGACAAAGATAGTCTTCGCAACCAAATTTGGGTTCGGGAGTCGGTTAAGCAAGGGGAAGGTATTAGCACCCCTCACCTCCATCGTACTCGAAGGGACCCATTTAGTTATTCTTATGACTAATTGTTAGCATATTATTTACTTGCGTTCTAATTATTATGAGATAGAAACAAAATTAAAGTTTTTTATTATCGTGCTCGCCAAGACATTTGTATCTTGTGCCTACGTATTCCCTAGTGCAATGGGAAAGTCAGAGCAGTCGTAGTTCGGGGTAAAACTACGAATTTTTGTTGTTTGATTTTAATGAACGACGTATGAATCGCTCTTTATGAAAAGGTGGTGCGAACTAAGTTAAAGGGTCTTTAATGGAATCAAAGCATTCAAACAAAAGCTTAACGGCCATCGCCTAAATGTTTTAGAGCAACTTGTACAAGTACGTACAAACCCCTCTTGATTCATCCATTATAGACCAAACTCAATTCGATTTATTAGAGTTTTCTTTTAGATGTAAAAACGAGTAGGAAGAAGAAAAAAAAGTTTGATATTGACCAATATCTGTTTATGAAAATAGAATTTTAATGAGTTAAAAAACGCTTACTTTTAGTGTTTTGTTGAAAGATGAGACAAATCGAATTTTTAGGGTTTTTTAATGGAATCAAAGCATTCAAACAAAAGCTTAACGGCCATCGCCTAAATGCTTTAGAGCAACTTGCACAAGTACGTACAAACCCCTCTTGATTCATCCATTATAAACCGAATTCGATTTGATTAAAAAAACGTTTTGTAGAGAAAGGTGAGACAAATTGAATTTTAAGGAACTTTAATGGAATCAAAGCATTCAAACAAAAGCTTAACGACCATCGCCTAAATGCTTTAGAGCAACTTGTACAAGTACGTACAAACCCCTCTTGATTCATCCATTATAGATCGAATTCAATTTGATTTAAAAAAAGTTTTATAGAGAAATGTGAGACAAATTGAATTTTAAGGAACTTTAATGGAATCAAAGCATTCAAACAAAAGCTTAAAAGCCATCGCCTAAATGCTTTAGAGCAACTTGTACAAGTACGTACAAACCCCTCTTGATTCATCCATTATAGATCGAATTCAATTTGATTATTTTTTAAAGAAAACTTTGGAATTTTGAAAATGGGGAAGGAGCATTTTGTTTAAGAAAAGATTTTTGTTTAAGAAAAGACGCTTGGTGTTGACCAAGATTTTTCGTTATGACATTTTTGAGTATAAAGCGTAACGGGAAAGAAACTTGATGTTAATCAAGTGTTTGAAGTTATTTTGAAAGGGTAGATTTTAATCCCGTATTCATTTTTATCTTGATTAGAAGGAAATAAAGTTTTAAAGCAATTGGCAAGAGAAATAATAATCAAACACAAGATCAAATCTACAAGAATATAGCAAACAATTTGTGCAACATTTATAGCAAGATTATTTATAAGAGATAAGAAACTTAAGAAAAAAAATGATCATTTGAAATATTTTTTGAAATAAATTTCTAAATATACATCTAAAGACATAATATTTTTGGTCTTTTTATTTTGATAAAAAAAACTGTGCTTTTGTTTTATCAATATTCAAGAAATTACCTATTATAATTAAAACTAAAAAGAGATATGGCCCAGGGGGTTTATCCATTGATTTAGTGGTGCAAGGCCCAAGAACTAGTAATGAAGAGAAAGGAAAGAAACCTTAAAGGAGCTGGATCGAACCGGGTATGATCCGGATCCGCCCCGCCTTGCAGAATTTGCAATTGGGTTGAGAAACCCTAAAAATAAAAGAAGGAAAAGCGGCTACCCCTTTCTCATGTTCTGTTCACGCGTGAAATCAAAACAACAACAACATCTTCTCTCAAAACCTCACGCTTCAAAACAAAAAAACAAAAAAAACGCGATCCTCACACTCGTCTCTATTCTCTAAAGCTCGCGGCCTCTCTAACGGTTTTCCACCTTCATCACTCGGTATTCTCTCGTTCTCGTCGGCGCTTCAAACCTATCGCGAAGCCTCTCTCAGTCCCTCAAGTTTCAATAGACCAGTCTCCGTATCAATCAAGCGAATCAAGCACTCGCGATTGTATTCGGGTCATTCTCGATCACTTTTCGGCCAGGTAAACGAAAACTATACATTGTGTAAAACTAAAGTTCTAATCATTTGCTTGTTGGTTTTATGCAGAACATGATTTATAAAAAAATGTGAACGAAAGTAACAAAACAGAGAAGACACTAAAACATGATGAACCGATTCTCCTTAACGATCGAGTGAAGTCAGCATAGGGATTCTCTCACGAAAGTATTAGGATCATTATCGGTTTTTCAGTCTGTAAGTTTATAACCGAATCATTGTTTCTGAATCTTAAATGAAAGGGAAAAAAAGAACACACTAATAATAAGACTGCTTATTGCTTATACAGGGAAGCTCAAAATAATGGTTCAAGGCTGAAAGACAGTGTAGAACAACAGCTATAGAAACTACACTAGTGCTACATCACCTCAGCACCCTGGAGTTCTATCTAGCTAGCATCTCCTCAAGGTCTTTCATTAGTGAGCACAAAAAGATCTCAACCATGGTATTGGGAAGAAATGGCAACAAGAGATACATAGACAGACAACAACAACACGAGAATCAACTCTAAATCTACTATGATGCTCAGTTTATATGCTTTACATCAGAACAACAATAGTGAGGTATTTCAAATAAACTTTTATACCTTCTTCTGGTGTGTATGGTTTCTGAATGCTTCTTGGTTGAATGGTGGAATTTTAGACTCAATCAAGCAGAGTTTCAGTGTGAAACTCTACTGATTTTCAATGAGAAGGGAGAGCCTTTGGTGAGGTGAGTGAGGAGTTTTTTGTGGTGGCTGCTGATTTTTCTTTTCTAATGAAACAACATATATATATATATAGTACTTTAGGCTTGGGAATGATTCTAGGGTCGGATAAAAATTATTTAGGTTTGGAAACAAATCAGGAAAATCTGTGATATTTCTTCACACAGCAGAGTTTTATTTTTTTGCCATTTTTGTGCTATTTCTGATTTTCCCATGTGCTCTTGTTTATCCTTCATGAATTTTGAATTTCCTTTGCCAATTCTCCTACAGGCTGCAGCGTGGCAAGGACATGTCAGCAGACTTCTTTTTTTTTGGATAGCAAAGTCTTGGGTGAGTTATAAACTTTGGGCCTGCATAAATAAAGTCCTGCTGATTTTTATCTTGCTTGAATCATGTAAATGGGCCTGTATAATCATGTTTATATGGCTGCCCCTATCTTTGTGGGTAATTTGATGCTATGTTACTTCGTAATTCAAATAATGACCCTTCTTTCTCGATTCAAGGTACACTTCATGGAATACTTATGCAAGGACGTTGAAAGCATTGGTTGAAAGTTTAAAGATCGAAGAATGCTTGAAGACCTTCGCAAAATTATGGAAAAAAGAATGATTGGAAACAAACTTGTAGCCTTTGGTTTAGGCTTTAGGACTGATTTTATATTTTGTGTAATTCAATTGTAACCTCTCAAATCAAATGATTAAGGATTAGAATACATTTTGTAATGTTCAAATGAGGTTGGAATGAAAATTCTATACGTAATGTTTAATTATAATTGAATGGAACATGTCTTTGGAAATTTGAATGAATTTGGTTTTATGAGTTTATGGCTTTAGGAATTTGCATTTGAAAGATAAAAATTCTTTGCAATTTAAAGATATTGTCTTGTAATACTGTCAAAAATTACCTGCACTTTGTCTTTTAGATTCTTGAATCAAGCATTTGCAAATTTGACACTTAATCTTATACTTTTAATGCAAAGAAAATCACTCAAAACAAATGATTATGATCAAAATGATTCTTGAATGGATGATTGAATTTGCATCCATTATACCATTCGAAAACCAATATAACATAGTCTTCGAATTCAAAAATGAATCGAGACAAGATTACTCGAACCTTACGAATTAACGGTTAATTAATGCATTAAGAACTTGCATGAATACTTCCACCAACGAATCTAAATTCAAATCGATTCCTAGATCTAATCCAAACTTGCATATCAAACAAATAGCATACCGCCTCTATATGTTCAACATTTGTACTATGGTTCAGTAATAATCGTAACGACTTAAGGAAGCCACGAAAAATGAGAACACAAAATTCAATGATCATCATCAATTGAAGAAACGTCATGCTCTAGCAACACAGGGAGATAAACCTGAATCTCGCGGTTCATAGAAAAAAACAGATGAATTAATCTTTATTTGATAAGCACATTGATAAAACTGTAAATTGCACAAATGTCATTCGTTTGAAATCATGCCTTAGTGAATGAACGAATGATATGCAAATGGTTTAATGGAACAAAATGCATGGGTCAAAAATTGGGGTATGACAGATGCCCCTATTTAAGTGTCTTCAAGCCGAAGATATGATGATTGAAATCTTCGTCTCGTCGTGATTGAAGGGACTTAAATATAAGAATACACAATTTTGGACCCTGCAAAGGTGTATATGATATGATATGCATGATGAAAACTAATGGAATAAGATGTCACAAGAGACAAACTATCACTTGGGAAACCAAGTAAAGGACAAAGGAATTCCAAGAGGGAATATTGACCAAACAATCCAATTGGGGAAAAGATTGTAACAAAGGGACGTCCAAGCCTGCTGGGGAATGGAACCTAACTCCGTTGGAGAAGAGATTACAAATCCACAGGTGAAAAATAGCACACTGATAGGGAAACGAAAGATACACCAACGTTTATTGAAGGCGAACTACCAACTTTTACTGATGGTAAAGAAATTTGAAAATGCAGGAGTGTCTTCATCTGAACACCAATTTTTTTGAAGGTGCAGGAATCTTGTCATCTGAATACCGACTTTTACTGAAGGTACAGGAATCTTCATCTGGACATCAACTTTTTACTTGAAGATGCAGGAATCTTGTCATCTGGAAGAATGTTCTTGATATCGTGATACCACAAGAGGGTACTCTTGCTTTTGAAGAATGTTCTTGATATCGTGATACCACAGTTTGTCGTCGATGATTGCTTCTACTGTGAAAACATGTGCGGGCCTATCCAGGCGCATGACATCGATCCGAGGAATGTCATTCCAATGATTTATCCTAATCATGGAAGAGAGTGTGGCTAATGCATCAGCCAAGTTATTTTCTTCACGAGGAATGTGATGGAAATCTACCCTATCGAAGAATGGTAACAATCTTCTCGCGTAGTCTTTGTAAGGGATTAGCTCTGGTTGGCGTGTTTCCCATTCTCCTTTGATTTGATTGATGACCAAAGCAGAATCTCCGTATACATCCAAGTACTTGATTCTTAGATCCATGGCTTCTTCGAGACCCATGATGCAAGCTTCATATTCGGCCTCATTGTTTGTGCATTTGAAAGTTAATCTGGAGGTAAATGGAATATGTAACACCCCCAATTCTATACTAAACAAATAAGGCATATATTTGCGTAAATCAGAGTAGAGAAAGCATGCATCTCACGAGGGCGTTACACATATTTCAAAATAGAACAAATATTTTATCTTTAAACATGCAATGGTCATTTCCAAATAACACGGGATTTTAAAACAACATGCAAACCACAGCGGAATAATCATCTCATCAAATAAATGGTAAAATAGGATGATTCCCATACATCATCCACCATGTCTCAACTTCTTGGCTCAAGGCCACACATTAACCAAAATAACATATTCAAATACGAATACAATATGAGTAAACAAATATCTCATAATATCGAGTTTTAAAAAAATAAAACCCAACTCCCATGTGTTACATATGACCAGAGCACAAGTGACTACTTAGTCACGACACCCTACTAGAGATCTAAATCTCGACGCTAAGCCTCCTTCGAAGCGTCACTATCCACGAAACCTGCACGTTACCAACAAAGGATAACATTCAAACAGAAGGGTGAGAATTCAACTTCTTATAGAAAACATAATAATGGGAAATGTAAAATACAATAAGAATACATTTCAAGAATTCATCACTCTTCCCATAAACATGCATCATATGCAATTAATCAAGATTCACATGTTCATGTCACACAACATAGCTCATTCAATTCTAAGTGATCAAACATGATTCACATATCCACATATATATACATATATCATTAATACATATAAATTCACATCTATATCACATATGTTCCAAATCACATATATCACATTCATAACACAACAGCAATTCATATCAAATGAATCACCAAATCCACATATATGCATATCTATCAACATCATTCCACATAATTCATATCACATAAATCACACCAATAATAACATTTCACACCGACACGTACGACTCAAGTGTGACTCAATGCGATATGCATGTGGATCCCTCCGTTATCATTTCCGGTCATGCCGATTGCCACTCTCTACGGACAAGATAACCACCTCAAAGCCCCATACTCGTTAAGCTTTCAAACCCCATACTCGTTAGGTTTGGGACAAGTAAATAACCTTCGCGAGATTACCCAACATTGCCACTTTCAAAGACTCATGCTTGTGTACGTGTGCAACAAAACAAGACTCATGCATTTAAGACGATCTCTCTATCTCTTAAACTACACAATCACATCTTTACAACTTTGCACAACATTACACAACATGACTTCTCTTCCAAACAATGCATCAACTAACACACATCAATCAATCACATGTATTCAAGTCTAGCATTATCATTTATTCAATCCACATCTCGATACATACACATTTAAATGATCATTATCAACAAGATACATTCAAATAGTACATATAAATGTATATTTATATTCATTCCAACATATCATGGATATCACATCACTTAACACATATATGAATATTAACCACAAGTCTTAATTCATAATACACACATAAGTAATCACATGTTATCCATATATTAACATTCAATTTAAACTATTCCACATCAACTAGCATTTAGAATTCAATCACATAATTCACGGTTATCATATCACATAATACATCCATGAACATTGATCATGCACAATTCATCCATAACATACACATATAGGTAAATGTTATTCCCAATTATCATCATAATTAATCAAACAAGTGCCAATCCATCCTATTCTATCATATAGACAATTATTTAAGCTTCAATATGCTTCAAACGGCACCTAAAAAGGAGTTACGGGTCAAAAGTTATGACATTTTAAAGTTTGGAAAATTCTGCCTACAACAGGGTCTGCTCAGCGGCCATCTAGCGGGCTTAACAGTAACTTCCAGTCTTCGCAGCTCCGCTTAGCGGCCAGAGTCCCCGCTTAGCGGCCGTGCGATTATGCAGAAAAATTCAGCAACATACAGAACTGCGAAATCACACACCCACCACTCCAAATCACTTCCAAACATCAATAAACATCAAATACAACCAGTATTCATCATTATTGAACAACATATATCATCAAAATCATGTTTAATCATGTAAATCCATAGAAAATAACATAAACCCTAACTTTTCTACGTGTTCATGAAATTGCAAAGATGAAGAGATAATCACAACAAAACACATTACCCAATCATATAGTCTATAAGAACTTGAATTCAAACCCTTACCTCTAACTCTTAAATCCACCCTCTTCAAGAAATCTACAATTCCTCTTCTCTTGTTCTTTCTCCTCTCTTCTCTTCTTTCTCTTCTTTTCCCCAAATTGTGTTATCTCTAAAACCCTAGTTTTCCTCTTCTTACTATCTTTCTCTTAATGGGCTTAGTTATGTTATTACCCACCCATCCAATTATTAATTAGGCCCAATACATAGTATACTATTAATATCCTAATTATATCATAAAACACAAATATGCATATAATTAGATATTTCAATTAATTAGTAATACCACATAATAATTAAATTAACAAATAATCAATAAAACACACAAATAAGCTAATAAATAAAATATCTAATAAAATTGGGCTGTTACAAAATATGGGTACCTCGAGGGGTAACAATGATTGTCCCAATTCATGACCATTGAGTGGATGGTGAGCCAGGTGCTCGACTAGGATGCTTCCTTTTACGGCTTTCTGAGCGTGATACTCAATGTCATATTCTGATAACAACATCTGTCAACGGGCAATTCTCCTAGTTAAGGCAGGCTTCTCAAAGATGTACTTGATTGGATCCATCTTGGAGATCAAACAAGTAGTATGTCGAATCATGTACTGGCGGAGACGCTTGGCAGCCCAGGCCAAAGCGCAACAGGTTTTCTCGAGCATGGAGTAGCGGGATTCACAGTCGGTAAATTTCTTGCTCAGGTAGTAGATGGCATGCTCTTTTCTTTTTGTCTCGCCTTGCTGTCCAAGGACACAACCCATGGAATCTTCTAAGACGATTAAGTACATTATCAAAGGTCTTCCTTTGATTGGAGGAGACAAGATGGGTGGGTCGAGCAGATATTCCTTAATGTTGTCGAACGCTCTCAAACAATCGTCTGTCCAGACGCAACTTTGATTTTTCTGTAGAAGTTTGAAAATTGGAGCACAAGTTGCAGTCATGAGACATATGAATCTCGAGATGTAATTTAGACGTCCAAGAAATCCTCTAACTTGTTTCTCGGTTCTGGGCAAAGGCATTTCTTGAATTGCCTTGACTTTATCCGGATCTACTTCAATTCCTCGTTTGCTGACGATGAAACCAAGGAGTTTTCCTGAGTAGACACCAAAGGTACACTTGTTGGGATTCAAGCGAAGCTGAAACTTTCGTAAGCGTTGAAATAGCTTTGTCAGATTCTGTATGTGATCTCCCTCATTTTCTGACTTGGCAATCATGTCATCCACATAAACTTCCACTTCCTTATGCATCATGTCGTGAAAAGTGTAGTCATGGCTCTTTGATAAGTTGCCCCTGCGTTCTTTAGTCCAAAAGGCATAACGCGGTAGCAGAACGTGCCCCACGGGGTGATGAAAGCTGTTTTCTCCATATCTTCAGGTGCCATCTTGATTTGGTTGTATCCCGAAAATCCGTCCATGAATGAGAAAACTTTGGATTTTGCTGTACTGTCAACCAACATGTCAATATGTGGTAAAGGAAAATCATCCTTAGGGCTAGCTTTGTTCAAATCTCTATAGTCGACGCACATGCAGACTTTTCCGTCTTTCTTAGGAACGGGAACAATGTTAACTAACCACTGAGGGTATTCTGAAGTGACGAGGAAACCAGCGTTGATTTGCTTTTGAACTTCCTCTTTGATTTTCATGGCCATCTCTGGGTGAGTTCTTCTCAATTTTTGCTTGACCGGAGGGCATTTTGGTTTTAATGGTAAGTGATGCTCCGCTATACTGGTATCCAACCCTGGCATATCCTGATAGGACCAAGCGAAGACATCTGAGAATTCTCTGAGCAATTGTATCAAACTTTCTCTAATCTCTGAACTGAGCAAAGCTCCAATCTTAACCTCTTTTATGTTTCCATCAGAACCAAGGTTAATGATCTCTAGAGGCTCATTGTATGGCTGAATGGCCTCTTCCTTTTGTTGAAGTAATCGGGAAATTTCCTTTGATATTTCTTCGTCTTCTTCTTCCTCTGCCTCGAATACAGGAAACCCAAAGCTTGGAGAAGTCATATGATCGCACGTTTCCACGGGGTGTTTTATGATTAATCTGCATATGTGTGATAAGTTTTATTTAGACAACGAGGGAAGACTCGGTGTATGCAGTTAATAGAATTTTTTGATGTTTTTTAAGGGTGTTTTTTAGGATTACCAATTTCTGAAAAAAGAAAAGGGAAAAACTAATGAAGGAACAAAATGACATTTTTATTTATCGACAGTCATTTCTTGAAATAAAGACCCTATAAAACAAAACTCTATTGCTTTGGGCGAAGCAAAGAGGGGCATTTTCCTAAGAAATAGTAAAATGCAAAGCCCTATGAAACATCTCTTCACCCTGGGCTATGGTGAGAGGACAAAATAACGGTGAAAGTTCCTACTTAGGAGTGCGAACAACAGTTGAAACTTCAACAGCCGTCCAATAGTGGCGAACCCCATTGTGTACTAGGTAATCTAGAACCTTAGGCTTAAGCTGGCCTGTGGTAGGTCTTGATTTACCAATCACTGTCTTTGCAACATTCAAACGATCTTCTTCTACTTCAGCAGACTGAGCTGTGTGAGCATACCCATTTCCAAGTGGAGTATGTCGGACCTTCTTTTGAGGAAACTTCCAATCTTCTGAATGGAGAGACTCGTTGTCGGAGACACTTTCGAGATCATCCTCTTCTGTATTTTGATCTTGCACTTCTTCCAAGATGGCATTGACTAGGTATGTGAACTCTAAATCAGTAGCCTCGGAAGGTGACTTGGGGATATAATCCTCAATGATGACTTCACCAGATGCTGATGATGAATAGCAAGGTTTGTATATCTCTTTTGGCTGAGTAAGGTACTCGTAATCAATGTTCCATCCAGTTGGAACAATGTCTTCAAGAGATATTTTTGAACTTTCAGGAGCGGAGTATTTCACCATGTAGTCGAATTTTCCGCTTGGTTCTCCTAATGTATCCCAGGTTTCTTCGGGGATAGGAGGAACTTCTTCCGATGAACCATGACTTCTGGTGGTAAAGTTGTTTGTAACTTTGTCACTGCTTGGTTGAGTCTTACTTTGAGATCCTTTAATTGGATAACAGCAAGGTGAATTAGACTCTGATAGGGATATGTATCCTGCCTCGAGAAGGTAAGACATACATTCCACTTCAAAATTCTCATTGGTGTTTTCCGTACCGATGGTATTGACTGTTTGTTGAACAGGTTGAAGAAAACCTCCGCTGCGGAAAGTTTCTTGAATTGGGAGAACTACCTCAATCCCTGGAATAGCTTTTGATGATGTTGGAAAGAATCCAACTCCTATTCTGTTCTTGTTGTTGGTAGGAATATTAGTGTGCCCCCAACCACTGGCAGTGCCATCTTTTACAACTTGGATTGCATCTTTGTAGGAAGAAATAGATGTTGATTTCTCCTTTCCTTTTTCCTTATCCAAGGAAAGTGCTTGGAATTTAGTTCCAGCGACTTCTTTTGGTTCTATGTCGGAGAATGACGACAGGTTACTGACAATCAAATCTCGTTCTCCATATACGGTTACCAATTTGTCATCTCTTATAAACTTCAGTTTCTGATGAAGTGTTGAAGTAATTGCCCCAGCTTCATGAATCCATGGGCGACCTAGCAAACAACTGTATTGTGCCGGGATATCCATAACTTGGAAAGTGATTTTGAACGTATGAGGTCCAATAGTTATGGGAAGATCTACTTCTCCAAAAACTAACTTCCTTGATCCATCAAATGCTTTGACGATGACGTGACTGTCCCTTAGCGGGTAATCTTTGAAGGATAATCTTGACAATGTTGATTTCGGCATGACGTTGGGAGAGGATCCATTGTCTATTAGGACTCCTGTGAGAATATCACCCATGCAGCTAACTGAGATGTGAAGTGGAAGGTTATGGTCCATTCCTTCTTCAGAACTCAATAGCAGGGAGAGAACAGATATCCTAGACGGAGTATGTAGCAGTTGATCTACAATGTTGTATTCACTCCTCTGGATTAACTTCAAGATCTCATCATTTTCTTTCGCTTGAACAGCATTGGTCGGATAACTGTCTTGCCTATGTGGTGCTTCTTCAGAAGGCTTTTCCATATTTTCTGTTGTTCGGTTGAAGACTCGTCCACTTCTGGTGACTCGACTAACATCAGCAATGTTGACAACAGACGATAATGGTATTTCCTTACCATTTTCAATGAATGTAGCATTGTACTTGTATGGTATAGCCTTGCTGGACTCATACGGTACAGGACCTCGTAAGTAGATGACTAACAGATCAATTGCTGTCTTCCTGCTGTCATACTTGACTTGCATTGGTTCATCTTGATTAATTTGAGGAGATACGGTAAAGACTTCGTCATCTTCTCTGTTGGCAAGAACTATAATGGTATTTTCATCCATTAGT
The DNA here is from genome assembly GCF_029867415.1 of Vicia villosa. Classification (NCBI taxonomy): domain Eukaryota; kingdom Viridiplantae; phylum Streptophyta; class Magnoliopsida; order Fabales; family Fabaceae; genus Vicia; species Vicia villosa. The sequence goes on from NC_081181.1 coordinate 27,407,004, forward strand.
TTCTGGATGTCGTTGCGAACGCGCAAACATCCTCGTGAATTTCTTCGACAGATTCTGTATCTACTGTAAGGATGGAAATCCGTTCCAAAGTAGGCAAGTCCATTTAAAGTCTTATGGAACCTGACTACCGATCCTTCGAGATCTTCAACTTTGTAGATCTTGTATTCTCCTGGACATCCTTGAACCATGTTGACATCGTACTCAGTTTTGACTCGGATATGTTGAATCCATCCTAAGTCCATTTGTTCTTGTAATGCAGCTTGAACTACAACACATCCTTGATTGTTCTTTGGACAAATTTCACATGTGAAGTAGTTGTGAGGTGGTACATGGCCATACCCAGCTTGTCTAGCGTGCATTTTGACGAGATTTTCCCCTATCTGACGGATGTCGTAGATTTGAATGACGTTGGGGTGTTGATCTATCAAATTTACTGAAGCTTCTTTATGCTGCAGCAAAGGATTTGCTTGGACGTTAGGATTAGTATCTTTGAAGGATAGCATTCCATTCTTTACTAATCTTTGAACGTCAGCCTTGAAACTGAAACAGTTCTCAATGCTGTGACCTGGTGCCCCCTTATGATAAGGACGAGATTGGTCAGCCTTGAACCAATGTGATGATTCATATGCAGGATTTAGAGGATTCTTTGACTGAATGAGCCCTTTCGCTAGTAGTGTTGGAAACAAATCCGCATAAGGCATTGGCACGGGGTCAAAAGGAGGATACCTTTGTGCCCGATTGTTGTAATTTGGAGGTCGAACCTGCTGCTGAGGTTGTTGTGACCTTTGTTGAAATGGTTGTTGCGAAACTTGAGGTTGATAAGCTGGCGCAGAGTTAACAACCGGAGTTATTGTAGCAACTTGAGGTGAAAACTTCTTCTTTGCTTTGTGCAAGACATTACTGACGTCTTGATCCTTTTTCTTTTAGAAAGAACTTCCATATTTTCTAGGACCAATAGAAGATTCTGGTTCTTTGTTCAAACGCCCTTCTCGAACTGCTTCTTCTAAACGTACACCCATGTTCACCATCTCTGTAAAATCACTAGGTGCACTTGCAACCATTCGTCCGTAGTAAAATGGACTCAAAGTCTTGAGATAGATTTTTGTCATTTCTTTCTCTTCAAGTGGAGGACATATTTGAGCAGCAACTTCATTCCACCTCTGAGCGTATTCCTTGAAACTCTCTCTATCCTTTTGAGTCATGGCCCGGAGTTGATCTCTGTCGGGAGCCATGTCCAGATTGTACTTATACTGTTTGACGAAGGCCTCTCCGAGGTCTCTAAAAGTACGAATCTCTGAACTATCCAAGTTCATGTACCATTTGAATGCAGCACCAGTTAGGCTGCCTTGAAAATAATGAATGAGCAATTGTTGATTATTAGTCTGAGTTGACATCCTTCGAGCGTACATCACGAGGTAACTTTGTGGGCATGAATTCCCTTTGTACTTCTCGAAATCTGGTACTTTGAATTTGTGAGGAATCTTAACATTTGGAACCAGACAGAGGTCTACAACATTCTTTCCAAATAGATCTTGTCCTCGGAGAGTCTTGAGTTCCTTCTGCATTTGCAGAAAATGTTCCTGGAACTCGTCCAATCTTTCATACACGCCAGCATCCTCACTGGGAGCGTGATGATATACTTGTCCGCCCGGTGGAGGAAAAGTATGCACGAATGGTCGTGGAGAAGCCATGACAGCAGATCTTGGAATCTCAGTATTCTGTTGTGTGAAACCCATTGCCGTTGCTCTTGGAACTTCAATTTCCAGATGTCTGTAACCCTCCGGTGGATGCATATCCATTGTTACTCTTGGAACTTCAGAAACTGGAGGTATGTACCCATCTGGAATAAAGTTATACGGCATGCCCCAAGGTCGGTTGGGCGGCATGGTATACTGAGGAATAGGAGTAGAAACAATCTCGGAATTGACAGTCCTTTGCGGTTCTTCTGGCGTTGGTTGATTCTGTGCAACCACCAAGGCTTCTACCATACTATTGAGCCTTTCAACAGCATCTTTGAGAGTAGTAACCTCTTCTCTGAGTTCTCCATTATCTTGCTCTAAGTCGTCCATTCTTTTCTTGCGACTTGAACGAGTTTTGTATGAATGAGACAACTTGAATGCCTTTGTTCACCTCCTTCTCCTCCTCTCTTTCTGGAGAAAGGAAAGTGACTATTAGATCCGCGACAATTCTCGTGTCAGTGCGTACAACTAAAATGATGCATGATGTGTAATTAAGTTAATATTTTTCAAGGAAACACCATAATTACGTTGTGAAACATCAAACTTTATTAATTAAGCGGAAACGCCGTTTTTACACACTTTAAAAAGGGAAATACAGAGAAACAGAGAGAAAGGACTCTAAAACTTTGACGAAGAGCTGACTTCACGTTCTAACATTTTCTTCTGTTTCTTGAGCTGAGCGTTCTCTGACGTGAGCTGATCGATGATCCAGGAAGCAGGAGGGATATGATGAGAAAGTGACGATTGTGTCACTTGTCGATCGAGTACTTCAAGTAACTCATCCTTCCTTCTTAGGATGTTTTGAATCTCAACATTTTCCGTGTTGACGATTCGATACTTGTTCCTCCAAGCATTCCTTTCTTGGCATACCTTGTTTAATGCTGCTTGTAGTTTTTCAACATCGGTGGAGAAAACAAATATTGGTTCCCTTAGGGGAATAGGTTCTTGATGTTGATATGGCATCCTGAGCTTAAATGCCCTGACGCGTACCCATTGAAGGTAAGGATCCAGGGAGATGCAAAGATGTTTTCCTAACAATCTTTTCCCTTTGCTATGAACAAGACGCCAGGCTTGGACAATTTCCTCCTTCTTGAAGAACATACCCTCCAATTGAACACTACTTGGTATATTTTTCATGGGATAGCCGCATTGACGACCTGGATTGTAACTGATTCCTCCCTTAGTTCCAATAAGGGTTACGTTGGGATAACTTCCGCAACTGAAGATGATCTTGGTTTCGTCGTTGTCAGGACTACACCAATCAATGTCCGAATGAGTGAGGGACATGATTTTCTGTGACCAGTAAAGGCCATCCCTCAAGTTCCAGAAAGTGCTAGACTTCGGCAGGTGCGAGACGAACCATTCGTATAACAACGGTACGCAGCATGTGATTAATCCTCCTCGCTGCAGGTTTCTTGAATGCACAGAGTGATAAGCATCCGCAAGCAAGGTTGGAACTGGATTTCCAATTAAGAAGATCTTAATTGCATTGATGTCGACGAAGTTGTCAATGTTAGGGAACAAAAACAATCCGTAGATAAGCAATGCCAAGATTTCCTCAAAAGCGCTCATATCTTAGATGCTGACGAAGTACCGAGCTTGATCCAACAAGAACTTGGAGGGCAATCCTTGAATTCCTCCTTTACTCACCATATGAGTTCTGATGTCGACTATGTTCAAGGGAGTAGTTGTGCAATGATGATATCGTCAGGATTCTTTTCCAAACCGGAGTACGGATCTTGCGCGTACACGGGTATTCCAACCAGACGAGAGTACTCCTCCAACGTAGGCATGACTAGATAATCTGGAAAGGTGAAGCAGTGATACGTTGGATCGTAAAACTATACCAATGTGGGAAGGATCCCATCCACAATGTTAGTGCTGAGAAGAGGCAGAAGTTTTCCATACTTCTCCTTGAAGTGCCTGGGGGTTGACCACCAGTTTTCCGAGCTTTTCCAATTCCTCGACCTTATGAATCTTGAAGGTGTATTTCCTAGCTCTCTTTCTTCCGTAATCCATGATATAGATCCTTAAGTCCTTTCTCCGTTTCTCTCTTTCTATGAAGTTCAAAACGTTCGTTATTTAGTTTCCTTGAAAAACGAATCGAAAAAGACTCTTTTGTTTTTAAGTTATTATGATGCATGAATGCATGAATGCACACACAAGAGTTTTTAAACAAACATGGCGTAGAAGGGTATAGTGGTCATGGAGTCACAACGCAAACCTCGCCCCAGGGTAAACTATGGATAAGGATTTTTGCACCTGTAGAACGGGTTCTAGGGGTCTCAGAGCTTTTGCTCAATCTTAAAGATACATTGATTGGTATCTATAAGAGAGTTTTCTCTGAGTGTAGTATCTGCGTGACAATTACTTTCGTAATCACCGCTCTACGTCCTAAAAAAAAGGCTTTAAGTGGGGTTAATGTGTTTCTAGGTCCTCCTGGTACAAATCAGTCTCGGAATGCATTGGCGCAGTTAATCACAACCAGCCAGGAAAATCCCAAGAGTAGATTTGGGAACCAAGATTAGATGGCCTTCACCGAGAAGACATCCTCCATCCTATCTTATGTTGCACTCAAATCCGGGTATAGGATTTCTCACCACAAGGGGGAATCAAGCCCTTTCCCGATACAGAATAAACAAAATAAACAAGTATATATATATATGCAACAATCACATGAAATGACACAGAGGTTAGGCAGGACCTCTCTTGTTTGAGGGGGAATTTGGCATCCCTAATTCCTCATTGGGGGCTGGACCAGCACAGGTCAACCGTTGGTTTGGATGAAAAACCAAGGTTATTACTTTCCCCAGCAGAGTCGCCATTTTTCTGTGGTGTCGTTTTTTTACCTCCCCGTTTCACTTGGGAGGACGGCACGCTAGACCCTTCACGCAAAATTTGGAAGGAGAATGCGCCCGTGGCAGGATGAATTTTGTTTCAGTTCTTCCTACGATATCACACGAACTTTTTAATTATCCTACGAGTAGGAAAGGGGAAAAAGATCTCAAATAAACCCTAGGAGTTTGCTAAGTGTGGGGATTCACCTAGACTAGAAATTCTGGAGTCCGGGAGGTCGGTTATACATAGGGAAGAGTTTAAGCACCCTACATATTCGTAGTACTCTACGGGAACCTTCTGTGTGTCTATGTGTTTGTGTTTGTTGCTTATTATTGGGAAAGTTTCTCCTTTGTGTTAGGAGAGAGGATTGAATTGAATGAAAGACAGACTGACTATTTTTGGTTTTTTATTAGCTCGCTGAGATTCCTTGTGAACCTCATGCCTACATATCCCTAATGGAAGTCAGAGCTTTTTGTAGTTCGGAGAACTAATTAGGGAAATTAATTATTTTTGGTGCCTTGCTTGATGCTCAAGGTAGAAGCTTGAATTAAATCTCTGTTTACAGTAAAGAGACATGAAATTATCTTTACAGAGAGGTATTTCTACTATTCCACCACAAACATTAAAAAGCCACAGAAAAGCTGAATTCATTTCATTAAGAGAGGGACCTTACTTGTACGTTTGCAAGTATGCTAGTCGCGTGTCTCTTGAATGAAAGAAGGATTCTCATCCAAATTAGGGAAAGTGTACAAGTCTGGGTTTGTTTGCCTCAGAGCATGCCTTTCAAAGTCCTAAATGGGAGAATGTTTGAAATTGAAATTGAAATGTTTGTTTGTTTGAATGTGGTGAGATAGGAGAAATATCTTTCTATAGAGATAAGCTATGTCTACCTACTGTTTGAAAGATTTGATTTTTAGATGGCTTGTATGAGGCCCAAGCTTGAGGCTTTTTGATTGTTTTTATTGACTCTGGGAGATGACTCTACTGGGAATTTGACTTAAACTAAGAAGTTTTGTGTTATGTATGAGGCCCAGAATTGAGGCTGACTGTAGTTGGAGAGTATTTATTTGATGGATTTTATTTGGTGTTCTGTACAAAGCCCAGAATTGTGGCTGACTCTTAATTGGGGAATATATATATATATATATGCTGACTCTACTTAGGGAGTATATTATTTTCTGCCTTGTACAAAGCCTAAGGTTGTGGCGGACTCTAACTAGGGAAGTCATTATTTTCTGCCTTGTATGAAGCCCAAGGTTGTGGCTGACTGTTGAGGAAACAGAGTATGGATTACTCTATGGGGAAAATATCCTAGAAGTAAGGAATCTTTGACACAGGAAATGTGGTTTATCTGCCTTGTACAAAGCCCAAGGTTGTGGCTACTTGATGATGAAGGACTCACTGGGGAGACTCTATTATCTGCCTTGTACAAAGCCCAAGGTTGAGGCTGACTTTTTAATGAAGAAAAATCTACCAGTGTGGGATCTTTTGACTCAGAGGGGATTTTTGTTGAGAATTATCCTAAGGGTTGACTCTACTGAGGATTGTGCTTTTGTTGAATGAAAGACCCAGGTTGGAAGATTGACACTTACTGGGGAATTAGTTTTTATTGACTGAGACTGACCTTAAGTGAGATTTATCTTTTAAAAGTTGAATTTTTAGAAGCTAGCCCTTTCTAGGGAAATATGACTTTAGAGGACTGATTTTGGAGGCTAACCCTTTCCAGGGGTTTTCATGGCAGAAAGATTATCTAGTTGAGACTTCTTGTTTAAAGCCCAAGATTAAGGCTGACAGTGACTAAGGATAGACAACTATGGATCTTAGGCTCTGCTTAAGGAAGATTAATGAAGATAAGGGTGACAGAGACTGTCCATGTCTCTCATTCCAAAAGGTGTACTCAATATGAGATTGAGACATTCTTAGCTTGTTTAAAGTCTGGTTTAAAGAATAGAAGAAACTCACCAGTGTCATACCCTAATTTTTGACCCCCCTGAGATGACATATCTTCAGGATTTTCATCAGGTCAAAACTAGTGCCCAAAGCAGTCACTTCTTCATCTGGCATTTAATCAAGGATATTCAAAGACAAGAAAACTCAGGAAAAGGATCAATCAATAGAGGGATTAGTCTCTAATACAATCATAAGACTCAAAAGCCTCATTATTACACCTATGATTGATTAAGACACCCAGTCATCTAAGCACAGGATTACTCAGATCAACAGACTAGGGTTTGGAGCCTATCAAGGACTAAAATCAGGGATCACTTTTGGGAAACCCTAAAAAGCCCCAGGGAACCATTCAAAGACATCAATCATCTTCAAATAACTCATATGACAAGATCCACTGGACATTACACCTCAGTTCAAAGTCTACAGTCATCATTGCCCTCTGGTCGACAATTAGGGTTTTTGACCTAATTCACCAAGATAGTTGACTTTTAATCAGGGCATGAATCCAAAACTCAAGACATGATTCAAGAGTCTCTACTACCTCAATATAATCCATTTACATCATTCATTTGAGGATAAGATCTTGTTTCTACACAAAAGTCCAAAAATTCACTTTGTCAGGCAAAAGTCAACTGTATGGGATCACCTTTGACTTTTAAGGTTTTTGGTCAAAAAATGACTTTCAAAGATCAATATCATCAATATATGGATATTAAAGTCATTTGACCAAAGAAATTCAAAGAAATTCATCAAGGAGCAAAAAGTCGGGAATTAGGGTTTTTGAAGGCATGGTGAGAACTCAAAATTTCACCTACACAACTCAAAAAACTTCCAACATGAAAGTTGTAGATCTTGCAAAATAAAACAACATCTTACAAAGGAACTTTTTTCAAAAGATCAATCATTTATGAAGTTTTGGAAATTTTGAAGTTTAGGTCATAAACACTTAGAAATTTTTCTAAGTGTTTTAACCTAGTTTTCATCCAACTTTGGGCTCATTTTTCACAAATTTCCCAAATGATTTTGAAGAAGACATAAACTAATGATTTAAAGTAGATGTTTAGGGCTTTCCAAATTGTGTTCAACCTTCTCCAAATTCAATTTGAGCTAAGAGTTATGCTTGTTCAAAGTTGGCCTCATGAAGTAAAATTATAGGTCATGGACACTTTTGGACTTTGCAAATTTTGTGCAAATAACCTCTCTTATGGATGCTACACGACCCATAACACATCTGAAAACATGCCATGCATTCATTTTCACCATGCCATAAGAATTGAAGAAGATTCTAAAAACAAGAACATGTGATTATGTAATGATTACATTTGTGAATTTATGGCAAATTGATGAATCACCCAAGGAATCTTCTCACCAACCAATTAGAGCTCATTTCTGGCTCAGAATTGTCCCCTAAGATTAAACAAAATCGAGGGCTAGGGGATTGATCAAATGGAATCAAAATTCTCATCATTGCATAAGAGATACTTGCAAACTTCCTTCATGGCTAAGAAAGCAAATCAACTTCACTAAGGAAGCTCACTCCTCTGCAGCTATACTGATCCATTTGCCTATAAATACAGATGCATTCCTCATTCAAAAACACACCAAAGCAACCATATTCCTTGCTTTCTCTTTCTCTTCTCATGTTCATTGTTTTTCAAAGTTCTTTGGCAAGAAGAATCGATTTCTTCAAACCAAAGCTTATCTTTGGGAAGTGAACATTCTAACATCTCAAGGGAGGTCATTTGAGGTGATCCAAGCACCTGGATCACTTCTGTAAGTGGAGGAACACCATTGTTGCTCTCACCTTGGAGCATTTGCAGTTGGAGGTCCATGGAGTAATTCAGGAGGTTCCGAGCCAAGCCAATCATCCAGGCACACTCCTCAGGTCATAGTGAAGCTAACCAGATGGCTGCAGCTCATCTGTAACTCAAGAATCAACACCCTCCATGTTCACTTGAAGCTGAAATTGAGGGAGGTCCATAGAACAATTCAGAAGGATTCAGGCTGCAATAAGCATTCAGTTAGCATCATCGAGTCTCAGGGAAGCTATTGAGATCATTCATTCAAGCCCAGGTGCTCTCAATCATCCTCACGACCTCCATTTTCAGAGGTAAGTTTCTGAACTCCACCTCTTTAATTTAAGCACTCTTTGTGGTAAAGCTCGATTCTATCTTGTTCAGCATCATCAGAGGATTAAAAACCCTCTATCATCATTCATTTATTCATCTTGTGCATCATTTAATTTTAAAATTAGGGTTTATGTGTTCTTCGTGTTCATAATGAAATTCGTTAGTTACACTTAGAATAAATGAATTCTGAGCCCATAATCATGTTTCTTGTCCAAAAACGAGTGAGATTGATGTTTACATCATGCCATTTAGTTGAGAGACCAGAGAGTTAGGAATTTGAAAATCTGAAGCTCGAGGAAGAAGATGAACATGGCGCGCGTAAAATTTGAATTTCCTGGCTTATCTGAAAATATAATATATTGAGTGTATATAGTTAACAAGCTGCGCGCGCAGCTCAGTTGGTTAAGTTTTGAAATGTGATCATGAAGGGCGTGGGTTCGAACCTCTCTAGGGCCAAACCAATTTTTTAGCATCCATTTTCATTCTCTTTTTTATACAAACTTCACACAATTAATAAACTTATCAAATTAAATCATTTTCACTTCATTTTTCACACACTTGCTATTTAATGTACCTACTTTGTGAATAATCAAAAAAATCATAAAAATATTATTTATTTCATGTATTTTAATTAGGTTTAAAATAGTATGTTTTAAATGTTTTCTTAAATACTTTAAAATATATATATTCATTTTGTTTTTACCTAATTACTTTGTGAATAATTTTATGATAAAACCCTAATTATTTAGGTCTTAATTGGGTATAGATTTCATCTTTGCCTTAATTAAGTTGACTTTTGTCAATATTCAAAACTGTTTTCAATCTCTGATTAAACGGATGATTAGGGTTTTCAAACAACAAAACCTTGCATCATTCCAAATCATTTTTCAAATTGCTTTTACACCAGTACTGTAAAGTACTGGGCCTCTAATAGAGTGTAAGTCCCAAAAACCTTCTCTTCTTAGCTTGTTTTCAAAACTGTATTTTCAAAATCTTCTTTCTGTTTTCAAAACATTCTTCTGGTATTTGAAGGGCATTATTCCCGGTGAAACTCTTCAGATACCTATGTGACCTTTGTCCATCTTCACTTCTTCTGTTTTCAAAAACCATTAACTGTTTATCATATATATATTCAACTGTTATCCATCAATTACTGTTGAGGCTCTGTACATACTTCTTCAATGGCCTCCACTCCATCCAGGTTAGGCTTTACAAGCTTTCAATTTACAGTCTTTATTTAAATTACTGTCAAATATAAACTGTGCATATATATTAGTTTAGAACTACGTTTGAGCATAAACCTTAGGACAGTTAAACTATATATATATTATAGGAATATGGCCTAGGATTGAGAATGTCTTCCCGGTGAAGGCTCTTTCCTAATTAGAGATCTGTAGTTCAAACCCCCAAGATGAATTATTCCCGGTGAAACATCTTGGTAAAAACCTTAGAATCCAAATAATAGGACACATCCACCCAAAGAGGAATTATTCCCGGTGAAACCTCTTACCCATTTGCTTAGAGCCAAAATAAGTTCAAAACTACAAAGCTTTCTCTTGTGCTATAACAAGGACCCTCGATTAGCCTCCTCTTGGGCTTTGTACAAGGACCCACAGGCTTCTTAAAAGCATTTCCAGCTTCCTCTTGAGCTTGTATACAAGGAGCCATCAGGTTTCTTATAAACATAGGAACAGGTCTTTAGTCACCTTTTAGCCTACCCTGGTGAGTTTCTTCCATTTAAACCAGACTTTAAACAAGCTAAGTTTGTCTCAATTTTGCATTGGGTACACCTTTTGGAATGAGAGACATGGACAGTCTCTGTCACCCTTATCTTCATCAATCTTCCTTAGCAGAGTCTAGGATCCATGTTTATTTTCTCCTCAGCATGAGTCAGCCTTCATCTTGGGCTTTAAACAAGAAGTCTCCATTAGATAATCTTTCTGCCATCCATTTCAATCATAAATCCCTGGAAAGGGTTAGCTTCCACACATTCTTTCATTTTAATAAAAACCCCTGGAAAGGGTTAGCCTCCAAAGTCAATTAAAATCAATCCATCATTTTAATAAAAACCCCTGGAAAGGGTTAGCCTCCAAAGTCAATCATTAAATGACAAAAAAATAAAGATTCATTTCTCTTAAGAGATAATTTCCCCAAAAGAGTCAAAACCCCTGGAAAGGGTCAGCCTCCAAAAAACATGATAAAGTCAGTCTTTTAACAGACAAATTCACCAGCTGAGTCAAAATCCCTGGAAAGGGTTAGCTTCCAAAGAAAAACAGTCTTTTAATAAATAAAATCTCCTCAGTAGAGTCAAAACCAACAAAAACAGTTAGCCTCAACCTTGGGCTTCATACAAGGCACCCAAACAATAAAACTCCCCTGTCAAGAGTCAGCCTCAACCTTGGGCATTGTACAAGGCAGATAATAGAGTCTCCCCAGTGAGTTCTTCATCACTCAGTAGCCACAACCTTGGGCTTTGTACAAGGCAGATAAACCATATTTTCATGTGTCAAAGATTCCTAACACCTAGGATCTTTTCCCCATAGAGTCATCCATACTCAGTTTATTTAAGAGTCAGCCACAACCTTGGGCTTTGTACAAGGCAGAAAATAATGTTTTCCCTAGCTAGAGTTAGCCACAACCTTGGGCTTTGTACAAGGCACATAAAATAGAGTCATTCATTCAATTATCCTCAGCAATCAGCCACAACCTTGGGCTTTGTACAAGGCACACAAATAGAGTCTCCCTAAGTAGAGTCAGCCTCAATTCTGGGCTTTGTACAGAACACAAAAATATCATGTAATTAATCCCCAGTGGAGTCATCTCCCAGAGTCAATAATAATTAATTAATCAATCAAAAAGCCTCAAGCTTGGGCCTCATACAAGCCAGCTAAAGTCAAATCTTTTATACAGTAGATAGACATAGCTTATCTCTATAGAGAGATATTTTTACTACTCTACCACATTCAAACAAACAAACATTTCCATTTCAATTTCAATTTTAATCAAGTCTCCCATTTAGGATTTTGAAAGGCATGAGCTGGCAGTAAAACCCAGACATGTGGTAACTTTCCCTAATTTGGATGAGCATCTTTCTTTCATTTAAGAGGCATTTGACTGGTATACTTGCACATACACAAGTAAGGTCCCCCTCTTAAATGAAATGAATTCAGTTATTCTGTCACTCCTTTAAATGTTTGTGGTAGAATAGTACAAATACCTCTCTGTAGAGATGATTTCATGTCTCTTTACTGTAAACAGAGATTTAATTCCAAGCTTCAACCTTGAGCTTCAAGCAAGGCACCAAAAACAATTAATTTCCCTAGTTAGTTCCCCGAACTACATTAAGCTCTGACTTCCACTAGGGATATGTAGGCATGAGGTTCACAAGGAATCTCAGCGAGCTAATAAAATACCAAAAATAGTCAGTCAGTCTGTCTGTCTGTCTTTTAAAATCAAATCAATTCCTTCTCCTAATACAAAGGAGAAACTTTCCCAATCATTAGCAGCAAACACAATCACAATGACACAGAGAAGGTTCCTGTAGAGTACTACAGATATGTAGGGTGTTTAAACACTTCCCTATGTATAACCGACCCCCCGGACTCCAGAATTTCTAGTCTAGGTGAAATCCCCACACTTAGCAAACTCCTAGGGTTTAGTTGAGATCTTTTTTTCCCTTTCCTACTCGTAGGACAAATAAGAAAGTTCGTGTGATATCGTAGGAAGAACTGAAACAAAATTCATCCCACCACGGGCGCATTCTCCTTCCAAATTTCGCGTGAAGGGTTTAGCGTGCCGTCCTCCCAAGTGAAACGGGGAGGTAAAAGAAAACGACCACCACAACCAGGATAGGCTAAAAGGTGACTAAAGACCTGTTCCTATGTTTATAAGAAACCTGATGGGTCCTTGTATACAAGCTCAAGAGGAAGCTGGGAATGCTTTTAAGAAGCCCGTGGGTCCTTGTACAAAGCCCAAGAGGAGGCTAATCGAGGGTCATCGAGGGTCCTTGTTATAGCATAAGAGAAAGCTATGTGGTTTTTGAACTTATTTTGGCTCTAAGCAAATGGGTAAGAGGTTTCACCGGGAATAATTTATCTTGGGTGGATGTGTCCTGTTTTGGGTTCTAAGGCTTTTTCAAGATGTTTCACCGGGAATAATTCATCTTGAGGGTTTGAACTAAAGATCTCTAATTAGGAATGAGCCTTCACCGGGAAGACATTCTTAATCCTAGGCCATAGTCCTATAATATATATATATATATATATATATAGTTTAACTGTCCTAAGGTTTTACTCAGACGTAGCTCTAATATATAAACAATTTATATTTGACAGTAATTTAAAGAAAGACTGTAAATTGAAAGCTTGTAAAGCCTAACCTGGATGGAGTGGAGGCCTTTGAAGATGTATGTACAAAGCCTTTCCAGCAATTTTGTTGTTTTATTGATAACAATTGAATATTTATGATAAACAATTAAAGGTTTTTGAAAACAGAAGAAGTGAGGATGGACATAGGTCACATAGGTATCTGAAGAGTTTCCTCGGGAATAATGCCCTTCAAATACCAGAAGAATGTTTTGAAAATAGAAAGAAGATTTTGTAAATACAGTTTTTGAAAACAAACTATGAAAAGAAAGAAGGTGTTGGGTCTTGCACTCTAATAGAGGCCCAAAGATTTATTTACTGTTTAAAAGAAACAGTTGTTTGAAATAAGGATTTATTGTCTGAAAAAACCTCAATCATCCGATTAATCAGAGATATGAAAACAGTTTAAATTCTTGACAACAGTTAACTTAATTAAGATAATGACAAAGTCTAATCCTAATTAAGATCTAAATGATTAGGGTTTTATCACAAAAATATTTACTAGAGATTAGGTTTTGAAAATCAAGTGAAATTTATATTTTTTAAGTATTAAAACATACTTAAAATATGTGATTTAAACCTAATTAAAACATACTAAAATAATATATTTTGATGATTTTTTTGCTATATCCTCAAAATAGATATATTAAATGAGAAGTGTGTGAAAAATGAAGCAAAAATGATTTAATTTGATAGGTGAAATAATTATGTGAAGTTGTAAATAAAATGGAAGAAAATAGTGGTAAAAAAAATATGGTTTGGTCTTGCCAAGGGTTGAACTCACGCCCTCTTGGTTATCAAACAAAACAATTACCAACTGAGCCACACGCGTGGACTGATTAGCAAAGGAGCCCATGTGATTATATGTGAAAGCAAAGCATTAAAATGATTTGGAAAAAAAATGAACAAAAGGTCTGAGGGGGGGGGGGGGGGGGGGGGGGTCGAACCCCAGACCTAAGGCATGGCAAGAGTTTGAACGCGCGCTGTAACCATTGGGACAGTACGATGAATTCGTAGGTTAAACACAAACCATTCAAAATATAATAAACTAAAACCTGGGAAATTTGAAAAATGGCGCCACCATCTTCATCTTCAACCTCAAGCTTTCAAATTTCTGGAAATCCTATCTCTCTCAATTCTCAACTAAATTCAAAGATGTAAAGATGGATTTTGCTCGTTTTTGGACGAGGATTATGAAAGTATCCTTTGATTTCATTTATTCTGAGTGTAACTTAAAATTCGCAAGCATGAACACTAAGAACCCTAAAACTGAAATTTAAAATGAAAAAATCTATATGCATGATATGATGCAATTGATTGAGGGTTAATGATCCTTAAAGGTGCAGAAACCAACTGGCAACTTCATTTTTAATTTATCATGCGTGAATTATGGAGTTTGAAGTGCATGAAACTTACCTCAAAAATGGAGATCGGGCTCTGATCAAGGTGTGCTACAGAGTTGTTGCAGTGATCCAGATAGCTTCAATGACCCCCTAGGAAGGTGTTGAGATGCTTGGCTTAGGTTGAAACTGCCCAGAACTCCTTGCTCGACCCCAACTGATGCAGCTCCAAGTGAGAGGTGAAAATGATGATTCTCCATGTACATAAGTGTTCCAGATGTTTGGATCACCTCTAAATACCTCCCTTGATGTGTTTGAATACTTACTTTCAGAGGAAGAGCTTTGGTTTGAAGAATCCGAGTCTTCTTGCCAAAGAACCTTTGAAAAACCTAAGTATGAGAAGAGAAGAGAGAAAGCAAGAATTCTGTTGCTTTGGTGTCCTTAATTAATGAGGTATGCTCTTCTATTTATGGTGTAAGTGATCAGGATAAAGCATGATCAGAGACATTCAAGATAAGACATGATTGAAGGGAACCAAGATAAAGCATGGTGTAAATCTTTCAGGAATGACACTAAAAGAAGAAAAGATACATCTAGGAACAACACTAGACGGACAAGACAAACAAGTATCTGTTTTGGATAGGTGCCAAGTAAGTTGGACTTTGATATCAAGGTGAAGATGTTGATAGCAACAGAACCTCGAAAAATGCAAATGAGTATGAAATTTGTTTCAATTCATGATGTTTAATTTTTCTATGCATGATATATGATCAATGCAATGCAATTGTTTGTTACAACTGAGGGAGACTCTTTTGTGAGGCACGATAGGAACTCGATTCCTCAACACGGGAACTCTGCCAATTCTGCTTGGGAAGAAGATGCTTGGACATACTTCTATTACACTGGTAACTGTATCAAAACAATGATCCTTTGAGAAGGGCTGATAAAACTGCTTGGGGATTGCTGAAGAAGATTGCCCCTGATTCACTAATTGTTGCAAGTTAACTGATCATGGCTTTAGTTATTGAAATGCATGTTGGGATGGCTTGCCCCAGTACAAGTATTGAAATGATATTCTGATCAACAAATCTTGAATGAACATCTGAACAACAGAATCTTGAAATAACGTGCCCCTGATAGGATGACTGATCAAATTTCTCGACTGTTTGAACTTCCTGAAAGATGAGTGCTTACTTGCAAATAAAATGTTCATTCAAGAATGGTAATTTTAATGCAATGCTCAAAGAATATTTTTGAAATCAAAATCATTTTTGGAATGATGTTATTGATGTAAAGCAAATGGAATCACTGGTCAAAACATAAAGGTTGAGACGTTCAAATTGAAAGATAAAGCAAAGATATGATATCAAAGCAAATGACTAGAAAATCTCATGGGAGTCAGCTCACGCAACCTTGTTGTAGTATGCTTTCAAACAAACCTTGCCTCAATTAGGTCTTTCATAGGTTGTAACGTGGCCTGGTTCATGGTTTAAGAAACAAAGGATATAAGGCTCAAAATTTGATTGTTCCCACCCCATCTTCGTGATGATCTCCAGTCCTAAAACTCAGTTAATTCAACTTATGCATTCAGGTCCCAAGAGGCTTCTGGAATTGCACCTTTGATAATGATGATAGTTCACAAGCAAAGAGAACTTTTGAGATGGCAGTCACTTCTTCCTTTTGGTAGTCACAACATTGTGTTGTTCAGGAATTTATTGACTTCTCTTTTTCATCTTTTCTTTTTATATATCCCTAACTTTTGCCTGAACTGTTTATTTTTGTACTTGCAGTCAGCGGGATGCCTTAATTTTTGCCTAAGTCGTTTTTGATTTTGACTTAGCAGGCTTTTCTTTGTATACATTTTTTGATACATTTTTTTTTGAAAGATAGTGACTGCCTTGCTTAATGATTGATGAACCATCATTGGCTTTTGATTGACATCTCCAACACTTCGTTGATAAGATAAGATAGGATGGAGGATGTCTTCCCGGATTGACATCTCCTATACCCGGATTTGAGTGCAACATAAGATAGGATGGAGGATGTCTTCCCGGTGAAGGCCCTCTAATCTTGGTTTCCAAGTCTACTCTTGGGATTTGCCTGGCTGGTTGTGATTAACTGCGCCAATGCATTCCGAGACTGATTTGTACCAGGAGGACCTAGAAACACATTAACCCCACTTAAAGCCTTTTTTTAGGACGTAGAGCGGTGATTACGGAAGTAATTGTCACGCAGATACTACACTCAGAGAAAACTCTCTTATAGATACCAATCAACGTATCTTTAAGGTTGAGCAAAAACTCTGAGACCCCTAGAACCCGTTCTACAGGTACAAAAATCCTTATCCTTAGTTTACCGTTGGGGCGGGATTTGCGTTTTGACTTCATGACCACTATACCCTTCAACGCCATGTTTGTTTAAAACTTTTGTGTGTGCATCCATGCATTCATGCATCATTCATTAATAAACAACTAAAAACAAAAAGAGTCTTTTTCGAGTCGTTTTTCAAGGAAACTAAATAACGAACGTTTTGAACTTCATAGAAAGAGAGAAACGGAGAAAGGACTTAAGGATCTATATCATGGATTACGGAAGAAAGAGAGCTAGGAAATACACCTTCAAGGTTCCCCAGGTCGAGGAACTGGGAAAGCTCGGAAAACTGGTGGTCAACCCCCAGGCTTTCAAGGAGAAGTATGGAAAACTTCTGCCTTTGCTCAATACCAACATGGTGGATGGGATCCTTCCCACATTGGTACAGTTTTACGATCCAACGTATCACTGATTCACCTTTCCAGATTATCAGCTCATGCCTACGTTAGAGGAGTACTCTCGTCTGATTGAGATACCCGTGTACGCGCAAGATCCGTACTCCGGTTTGGAAAAGAATCCTGACGACATTATCATTGCTGCAACTACTCCTTTGAACGTAGTCGACATCAGAACTCATATGGTGAGTAGAGGAGGAATTCAAGGATTGCCCTCCAAATTCCTGTTTGATCAAGCTCGGTACTTCGTCAGCATCCAAGATATGAGCGCTTTTGAGGAAATCTTGGCTTTGCTTATCTACGGATTGTTTTTGTTCCCTAACATTAACGATTTCGTCGACATCAACGCAATTAAGATCTTCTTAATTGGAAATCCAGTTCCAACCTTGCTTGCGGATGCTTATCACTCTGTGCATTCAAGGAACCTGCAGCGAGGAGGATTAATCACATGCTGCGTACCGTTGTTGTACGAATGGTTCGTTTCACACCTGCCAAAGTCTAGCACTTTCTGGAACATGAGGGATGGCCTTTACTGGTCACAGAAAATCATGTCTCTCACTCATACAGACATTGAGTGGTGTAGTCCTGACAACGACGAAACCAAGATCATCTTCAGTTGCGGAAATTTCCCCAACATACCCCTTATTGGAACTAAGGGAGGAATCAGTTACAATCCAGCTTTAGCCCGTCGTCAATACGGCTATCCCATGAAAAACATTCCAAGTAATATCCAATTGGAGGGTCTGTTCTTCAAGAACATCGACGATCATGGCAACATGCTGAAGAAGGAAATTGTCCAAGCCTGGCGTCTTGTTCACAGCAAAGGGAGAAGATTGTTAGGAAAACATCTTTGCATCTCCCTGGATCCTTACCTTCAATGGGTACGCGTCAGAGCATTCAAGCTCAGGATGCCATATCAAAATCAAGAACCTATTCCCCTAAGGGAACCAATTTACCTTTTCTCCACCGATGTTGAAAAACTGCAAGCGGCATTAAACAAGGTATGCCAAGAAAGGAATGCTTGGAGGAACAAGTATCGAATTGTCAACACGGAAAATGTTGAGATTCAAAACATCCTAAGAAGGAAGGATGAGTTACTTGAAGTGCTCGATCGACAAGTGACACAAACGTCACTTTCTCATCATATCCCTCCTGCTTCCTGGATCATCGATCAGCTCACGTCAGAGAACGCTCAGCTCAAGAAACAGAAGAAGATGTTAGAACGTGAAGTCGGCTCTTCATCAAAGTTTTAGAGTCCTTTCTCTCAGTTTCTCTGTATTTCCGTTTTCAAAGTGTGTAAAAGACGGCGTTTTCGCTTAATTAATAAAAGTTTTGATGTTTCATAACGTAATTATGGTGTTTCCTTGAAAAATAATAACTTAATTGCATATCATACATCGCTTTAGTCGTACGCACTGACACGAGAATTGTCGCGGATCTAATAGTCACTTTCCTTTCTCCAGAAAGAGAGGAGGAGAAGGAGGTGAACCAAGACTTTCAAGCTGTCTCATCCATACAACACTCGTTCAAGTCGCAAGAAAAGAATGGAAGACTTTGAGCAAGAGAATGAAGAACTCAGAGAAGAGATTAATACTCTCAAAGGTACTGTTGAAAGACTCAATAGTATGGTAGAAGCCCTGGTAGTTGCGCAGAATCGACCAACGCCAGAAGAACCACAAAGGACTGTGGTTTCCGAGATTGTTTCTACTCCTATTCCTCAGTATACCATGCCGCCTGATCGACCTTGGGGCATGCCGTATAACTTTACTCCAGAAGGGTACATACCTCCAGCTTCTGAAGCTCCAAAAGTCACCATGGATATGCGTCCACCGGAGGGTTACAAACCTCTGGAAATTGAAGTTCCAAGAGCAACGGCAATGGGTTTCGCACAAAAAAATGCTGAGATTCCAAGATCTGCTGTCATGGCTTCTCCACGACCGATTATGCATACTTTCCCCCCGCAAGGCGGACAAGTATATCATCACGCTCCCAGTGAGGATGCTGGCGTGTATGAAAGATTGGACGAGTTCCAGGAACAGTTTCTGCAGATGCAGAAGGAACTCAAGACTCTCCGAGGACAAGATCTATTTGGAAAGAATGCTGCAGACCTCTGTCTGGTTCCAAATGTTAAGATTCCTCACAAATTCAAAGTACCAGAATTCGAGAAGTATAAAGGGAATTCATGCCCACAAAGTCATCTTGTGATGTACGCTCGAAGAATGTCAACTCAGACTGATAATCAACAATTACTCATTCATTATTTTCAAGACAGCCTGACTGGTGCTGCACTCAAATGGTACATGAACTTGGACAGTTCAGAGATTCGTACTTTTCGAGACCTCGGAGAGGCCTTCGTCAAACAGTATAAGTACAATCTGGATATGGCTCCCGACAGAGATCAACTCCGGGCCATGACTCAAAAGGATAGAGAAAGCTTCAAGGAATACGCCCAGAGATGGCGTGAAGTTGCTGCTCAAATTTGTCCACCACTTGAAGAGAAAGAAATGACAAAAATCTATCTCAAAACTTTGAGTCCATTTTACTACGGACGAATGGTTGCAAGTGCACCAAGTGACTTTACTGAGATGGTAAACATGGGTGTACGTTTAGAAGAAGCAGTTCGAGAAGGACGCTTGAACAAAGAACCAGAATCTTCTGTTGGTCCAAGGAAGTATGGAAGTTCTTTCCAGAAGAAAAAGGATCAAGATGTCAGCAATGTCTTGCACAAAATCAAGAAGAAAATCCAACCTCAAGTTGCAACAATAACTCCGGTTGTTAACTCAGCGCCAGCTTATCAACCTCAGGTTTCGCAACAACAAATTCAACAAAGGTCGCAGCAACCTCAGCAGCAGGTTCGACCTCCAAATTACAACAATCGGGCTCCAAGGTATCCTGCCTTTGACCCCGTACCAATGCCGTATGAAGAATTGTTTCCAACATTACTGGCAAAAGGACTCATTCAGACAAGGAGTCCTCCAAATCCTACAAACAGTTCCTCACCATGGTATAAGGCTGACCAATCTTGTCCCTATCATCAGGGGGCACCAGGTCACAATATTGAGAACTGTTTCCCTTTCAAGATTGACGTCCAACGATTAGTGAAGAGCGGAATGCTATCCTTCAAAGATACTAATCCAAACGTCCAAGCAAATCCTTTGCCGCAGCACAAAGAAGCTTCAGTAAATCTGATAGATCGACACCCCAATGTCATTCAAATCTACGACATTCGTCACATAGGGGAAAATCTTGTCAAGATGCACGCTAAACAAGCTGGGTACGGTCATGTACCACCTCACAACTACTTCACATGTGAAATTTGTCCAAAGAATAATCAAGGATGTGCCGTAGTTCAAGCTGCATTACAAGAACAAATGGACTTAGGATGGATTCAACATATCCGAGTCAGAACTGAACATGACATCAACATGGTTCAAGGATGTCCAGGAGAATACAAAATCTACAAAGTTGAAGACCTTGAAGGATCGGTAGTCAGGTTCCACAAAACTTTAAATGGACTTGCCTACTTTGGAACAGATTTCCACGCTTACAGTAGATGCGAAATCTGTCGAAAAAATTCACGAGGATGTTTGCGTGTTCGCAACGACATTCAAAAGCTGATGGATGACAATACCATTACTGTTCTTGCCAACAGAGAAGATGACGAAGTCTTTACCGTATCTCCTCAAATTAATCAAGTTGAACCTATGCAAGTCAAGTATGATAGCAGGAAGACAGCAGTTGCACCACTAGTCATCTACTTACCAGGTCCTATACCGTATGAGTCCAGCAAGGCTATACCATACAAGTATAACGCTACATTCATTGAAAATGGTAAGGAAATACCATTACCGTCTGTTGTCAACATTGCTGATGTTAGTCGAGTCACCAGAAGTGGACGAGTCTTCAACAGAACAACAGAAAATGTGGAGAAACCTTCGGAGGAAGTACCACATAGGCAAGACAATCATCCGACCAATGCTGTTCAAGCGAAAGAAAATGATGAGATCTTGAAGTTAATCCAGAGGAGTGAATACAACATTGTAGATCAATTACTACATACTCCGTCTAGGATTTTCTGTTCTTTCCCTGCTATTGAGTTCTGAAGCTCATAGGGAAGCTCTACAGAAAGTTTTGGAACAAGCTTTCGTAGAACCAAGTGTTACAATAAGCCAATTCAACAACATCGTTGCCAACATCTCCGCGGGAACTAGCCTAAGTTTCTGTGACGAAGATCTTCCTGAAGAAGGAGTGGACCACAATCTTCCACTTCACATCTCAGTTGGCTGCATGGGTAATACACTCACAGGAGTCCTAATAGACAATGGATCCTCTCTCAATGTCATGCCTAAATCAACATTATCAAGATTATCTGTCGAAGATTACCCTCTAAGAAAAAGTCATGTCATCGTCAAAGCATTTGATGGATCAAGAAAGTCAGTTTTCGGAGAAGTGGATCTTCCCATAACTATTGGACCTCAGACGTTCAAAATCACTTTCCAGGTTATGGACATTCCAGCACAATACAGTTGTTTGCTAGGTCGCCCATGGATTCATGAGGCTAGGGCAATTACTTCAACACTTCATCAGAAACTGAAGTTCATAAGAAATGACAAATTGGTAACCGTATGTGGAGAACGAGCTCTGATCGTCAGCAACCTGTCATCATTCTCCGACATAGAACCAAAAGAAGTTGTTGGAACTAAATTCCAAGCACTTTCCTTGGACAAAGGAAAGGAGAAAGCAGCGTCTATTTCTTCATACAAAGATGCAATCCAAGTTATAAAGGATGGCACTGCCAGTGGTTGGGGGCACATTAATATTCCTACCAACAACAAGAACAGAACAGGAATTGGATTCTTTCCAACATCATCAAAAGCTATCCCAGGGATTGAGGTAGTTCTTCCAATTCAAGAAACTTTCTGCAGTGGAGGTTTTCTTCAACCTGTTCAACAAACAGTCAATACCATCGGTACGGAAAACACCGATGAAGAGGAATGGTTATCCTATCTTAACAAAGCAGGATACATCTCCCTACCAGAGTCTGATTCACCTTGCTGTTATCCGACTAGAGGATCTGAAAGTAAGACTCAACCAAGCAGTGATGAAGTTACTGACAGCTTCACCACCAGAAATCATGGTTCATCAGAAGAAGTTCCTCCTATCCCCGAAGAGACTTGGGATACATTAGGAGAACCAAGCGGAAAATTCGACTACATGGTGAAATACTCCGCTCCTGAAAGTTCAAGAATCTCTCTTGAAGACATTGTTCCAACTGGATGGAACATTGATTATGAGTACCTCTCTCAGCCAAAAGAGATGTATAACCCTTGCTATTCATCATCATCGACTGGTGAAATCATCATTGAGGATTATATCCCCAAGTCACCTTCCGAGGCTACGGATCTAGAGTTCACATATCTAGTCAATGCCATCTTGGGAGAAGAGCAAGACCAAAATACAGAAGAGGACGATCTCGAAAGTGTCTCCGACAACGAGTCTCTCCATTCAGAAGATTGGAAGTTTCCTCAAAAGAAAAACCGACATACTCCACTCGGAAATGGGTATGCTCACACCGCTCAGTCTGCTGAAGTAGAAGAAGATCGTCTGAGTGTTGCAAAGACAGTGGTTGGTAAATCAAGACCTACCACAGGCCAGCTTAAGCCTAAGGTTCCAGATTACTTAGTGCACAAT
The DNA here is from genome assembly GCF_029867415.1 of Vicia villosa. Lineage (NCBI taxonomy): Eukaryota > Viridiplantae > Streptophyta > Magnoliopsida > Fabales > Fabaceae > Vicia > Vicia villosa. Next base: position 27,429,820 of record NC_081181.1, read on the forward strand.
GGGGTTCGCCACTACTGGACAGCTGTTGAAGTTTCAACTGTTGTTCGCACTCCTAAGTAGGAACTTTCACCGTTATTTTATCCTCTCACCATAGCCCAGGGTGAAGAGATGTTTCATAGGGCTTTGCATTTTACTATTTCTTAGGAAAATGTCCCTCTTTGCTTCGCCCAAAGCAATAGAGTTTTGTTTTATAGGGTCTTTGTTTCAAGAAATGACTGTCCATAAATAAAAATGTCATTCTGTTCCTTCGTTTAGTTTTTCCTTTTCTCTTTTTCGGAAATTGGTAATCCTAAAAAACACCCCTAAAAAAAAAACATCAAACATTCCATTAACTGCATACACCGAGTCTTCCCTCGTTGTCTAAATAAAACTTATCACACATATGCAGATTAATCATAAAATACCCCGTTGAAACGTACGACCGTATGACTTCTCCAAGCTTTGAGTTTCCTGTATTCGAGGCAGAGGAAGAAGAAGACGAAGAAATATCAAAGGAAATTTCACGGGTACTTCAACAAAAGGAAGAGGCCATTCAGCCATACAATGAGCCTCTAGAGATCATTAACCTTGGTTCCGATGGAAACAGAAAAGAGGTTAAGATTGGAGCTTCACTCAGTTCAGAGATCAGAGAGAGTTTGATACAGCTGCTCAAAGAATTCTCAGATGTCTTCGCTTGGTCTTATCAGGATATGCCAGGGTTGGATACCAGTATAGTGGAGCATCACTTGCCATTAAAAGCAGAATGCCCTCCGGTCAAACAAAAATTAAGAAGAACTCATCCGGAGATGGCCATGAAAATCAAAGAGGAAGTTCAAAAGCAGATCAACGCAGGTTTCCTCGTCACTTCAGAATACCCTCAGTGGTTAGCTAACATTGTTCCCGTTCCTAAGAAAGACGGAAAAGTCCGCATGTGCGTCGACTACAGAGATTTGAACAAAGCTAGCCCTAAGGATGATTTTCCTTTACCACATATTGATATGTTGGTGGACAGTACAGCAAAATCCAAAGTTTTCTCATTCATGGACGGATTTTCAGGATACAACCAAATCAAAATGGCACCTGAAGACATGGAAAAAACAGCTTTCATCACCCCCTGGGGCACGTTCTGCTACCGTGTTATGCCTTTTGGACTAAAGAACGCAGGGGCAACTTATCAAAGAGCCATGACTACGCTTTTCCACGACATGATGCATAAAGAAGTGGAAGTCTATGTGGACGACATGATTGCCAAATCAGAAAATGAAGAAGATCACATACAGAATCTGACAAAGTTATTTCAACGCTTACGGAAGTTTCAGCTTCGCCTGAACCCCAACAAGTGTACCTTTGGTGTCTACTCAGGAAAACTCCTTGGTTTCATCGTCAGCAAACGAGGAATTGAAGTAGATCCAGACAAAGTCAAGGCAATTCAAGAAATGCCTTCACCCAGAACCGAGAAACAAGTTAGAGGATTTCTTGGACGTCTGAATTACATCTCGAGATTCATATATCTCATGACTGCAACTTGCGCTCCTATTTTCAAACTTCTACGGAAAAATCAAAGTTGCGTCTGGACAGACGATTGTCAGAAAGCGTTCGACAGCATTAAGGAGTATCTGCTCGAACCACCCATCTTGTCTCCTCCAGTGGAAGGAAGACCTTTGATAATGTACTTAACCGTCTTGGAAGATTCCATGGGATGTGTCCTTGGACAGCAAGACGAGACAAAGAGAAAAGAGCATGCCATCTACTACCTGAGCAAGAAATTCACTGACTATGAATCCCGCTACTCCATGCTCGAGAAGACGTGTTGTGCTTTGGCCTGGGCTGCCAAGCGTCTCCGCCAGTACAAGATTCGACATACTACTTGTTTGATCTCTCATATGGATCCAATCAAGTACATCTTTGAGAAGCCTGCCTTAACCGGGAGAATTGCCCGTTGGCAGATGTTGTTATCAGAATATGACATTGAGTATCACGCACAGAAAGCCGTGAAAGGAAGCATTCTAGCTGAGCACCTGGCTCACCACCCACTCAATGGTCATGAATCAACCAGTTTCGACTTTCCGGACGAGGACGTCATGTACCTCAAGATGAAAGATTACGACGAGCCACTACCAGACGAAGGACCTGAGATAGGATCCCAGTGGGGCTTAATCTTTGACGGAGCTGTCAATGCTTATGGACGAGGAATTGGGGCAATCATTGTTACACCTCAGGGTACCCATATTCCATTTACTGCCAGATTAACTTTCAAATGCACAAACAATGAGGCCGAATATGAAGCTTGCATCATGGGTCTCGAAGAAGCCATGGATCTAAGAATCAAACACTTGGATGTATATGGAGATTCTGCTTTGGTCATCAATCAAATCAAAGGAGAATGGGAAACACGCCAACCAGGGCTAATTCCTTACAAAGACTACGCGAGAAGATTATTACCATTCTTCGACAGGGTAGATTTTCATCACATTCCTCGTGAAGAAAACAATTTGGCTGATGCATTAGCCACACTCTCTTCCATGATTAGGATAAATCATTGGAATGACATTCCTCGGATCGATGTTATGCGCCTGGATAGGCCCTCTCATGTGTTCACAGTAGAAGCAATCATCGACGACAAACCGTGGTATCACGACATCAAGAACTTTCTTCAAAAGCAAGAGTACCCTCTTGGGGCATCAAAGAAAGATAGAAAGACTTTGAGAAAGTTAGCTTGTAGATTCTTCCTGAATGAAGATGTTCTGTACAAGAGAAACTTCGACATGGTTCTGCTCAGATGCGTTGACAGAAAAGAAGCAGAAATACTCATGAGAGAAATACATGAAGGTTCCTTTGGTACTCACACCAATGGACATACCATGACAAGGAAAATACTGAGAGCAGGATATTATTGGCTGACAATGGAGTTAGATTGCTACCAGTACGCAAAGAGGTGTCACAAATGCCAGATCTACGCCGATAGAATTCATGTGCCACCATCTCTTCTCAACATACTCTCTTCCCCTTGGCCTTTCTCCATGTGGGGAATTGACATGATTGGAATGATCGAACCAAAAGCGTCCAACGGACATCGCTTCATCTTGGTAGCTATAGACTATTTTACCAAATGGGTTGAAGCAACTTCATATGCAAATGTTACAAGACAAGTTGTCGTCAGGTTTATCAAGAATCACATCATCTGTCGCTATGGCGTTCCTAGCAAGATAATCACTGACAATGGGTCAAATTTGAATAACAAAATGATGAAGGAGCTTTGTGAAGAATTCAAGATCGAACATCACAACTCATCTCCTTACAGACCGAAGATGAATGGAGCTGTAGAAGCAGCTAACAAAAACATCAAGAAAATCATTCAGAAGATGGTCATCACTTACAAAGATTGGCATGAAATGCTCCCGTATGCTCTTCATGGTTACCGTACATCAGTACGTACTTCGACTGGAGCAACTCCTTTCTCCCTTGTATATGGCATGGAGGCAGTCCTACCCATAGAGGTTGAAATCCCATCAATGAGAGTCTTGATGGAGGCAAAATTAACAGAAGCCGAGTGGTGTCAAAGCAGATTCGATGAACTGAACTTAATCGAAGAAAAGCGCATGACAGCTTTATGCCACGGACAGCTATATCAACAAAGAATGAAGAAAGCTTTCGACAAAAAGGTTCGACCTCGCACAATCAAAGAAGGCGACCTTGTACTAAAAAAGATTCAATCTTTTCTCACAGATTCGAGAGGGAAATGGACTCCCAATTATGACGGCCCCTACGTGGTCAAGAGAGCTTTCTCAGGAGGAGCCTTAATACTCACGACTATGGATGGAGAAGAATTCACCCGTCCTGTGAACGTCGACGCAGTCAAGAAATACTTCGCCTAAATAAACAAAAGAACAGCTCGCTAAGTTGAAAACTCGCAAAGAGCGACTTAGGCAAAAAAGAGCGTCTCGGTGAATCGAAAACCCGAAAGGGCGATTCAGGAAAAAATTAGAGACATAAAAAAATATACATTAATCAATCCCGGTAGACTTAAAACCCGAAAGGGGTAGTTTACGCAAAAGTTAGGGATATATGGCAAGTAACTGTGTTCAGGACAAACTTGATCATTCAAAATCCATAGCGGAGTGTTCATCATCAGCAGGTCATCTTCTACGAAGCATGAATACAGCGCAACTCGGAGTGGAAGGGAAAGATAACGGTCGTCACGTTTCATCGTAGCCCTTTTCCCAAAAATTACCAATTTCCAACTTTGTAAATACTCCATGGAATCAAGCATTTGGCTGATTACCATTCCATATATAATAATTTGAGCCTTGTGCTTTTCCTTTGCAATCTAGTCTTATTCAGTTTCTTGGAATGCATTTTAAGTTTAAACAGTCAATTTCTTGAAACAAATGTTTTCATAAAATAAAAATGAATTTTACTTGCAAAAATAAAGGTGAAATTTCTTTCTGAGGTTTACAAACAATAGGAAGAATGCAAACAGTTGCTCCGAGAACGGTTGAGACTCCGGGAACCAAGATTTCCCCATGAGGTCGCTTTGCGAACATCTCCCGATGACGGATCTTTACTTCAATTCATATTACTTTACTTCGGACAGCGGACAACTGATAACCAGATATTCCCAAACAGAGTTCGAACTCCAAGAAGAGGACATCTTCTGATCAACAAGAATTCCAAGTCGTATCTTAGGATTTTACATCCGCGACAATTCTATTCACATTCACTTTACATTTTATCATTGTCATAATATTCATGCATACATTACATCATAATTGCATAGCCGAATCCGGCTTTGATCCTGTGAATGCCTGAGTCATTGAGGCATGAACTCAAGTTTCCCCTGCAAGTTCCGGAGAAACTTTTTCCTTCGAAACAACAGTTCATACACAAGGATCTCCCAAGCGGAGTCAACAGATGGTAGTCTCCCTCAAAGAGATAGTTTGTTCACTTTTGGAATTCCTCAGCCGAGATTCTCCTGCAGAGCGACATTCGACAGTCTTCTTCAGATAAGATAGTCTGCTTCACATTTTGGAATTCCCTAGAGGTTTGGTATTTCCCCAGCAAGGTCGAGAGATGCCACCTTCTTTTTCGTCAAAGAAAATAATTCAGAATCTCCCAGCAGATCGACAAATGATTCCCCAGCGGAATCAGTGAATGGTAGTCTTCATCCAGGAAGATAGTTCATGATCCCCCGGCGGAGTCAGAATGATAGTCTTCGTCAGAAGATAGTTCAGATTCCCCAACAAAGTCAGCAAATGGCAGTCAGCAGTTTGCTCCCCTAGCAATTGGCAAATAGTCTTTCCCCAAGGAAAGACAGTTTGTCTGTTGAATACTCAAGAGATCGACAAATGGTAGTTTCTTCAAACAGTTTGTCTGTTTCAGGGATGTTTAGTTCCCCACAGAGTCAATAAATGGTAGTTTTCCCCTTAAGAAAACAGTTTGTTGATTCCCCAGGCACCAGTCGACGAATGGCAGTTTTCACCCCGAAAACAGTTCGTCTGCCTTCAAAACAAAGTCATTAGCCCCTCAAAAGATGGGCCCCATGAGATGCCATATGACAATCTTTCAAAGATGTTTCAAGTCAAAAGGGAAGATGTTGAAGTTTCTTTATTACCGTCAAATGGTATCTCATCTCCAAGTGCTGATGAGAAGTTTGATGAGGAAACAAACCCTCTGAAGTTTCTTTATTACCGTCAAATGGTAATCTCCAAGTGCTTGAGAAGTTTGATGAGGAAACAAACCTTTGAAGTTTCTTTTACCGTCAAATGGTATCTCATCTCCAAGTGCTGATGAGAAGTTTGATGAGGAAACAAACCTTTGAAGTTTCTTTATTACCGTCAAATGGTATCTCATCTCCAAGTGCTGATGAGAAGTTTGATGAGGAAACCAAAGTTTCTTTGAAGTTTCTTTAGTTTTACCATCAAATGGTATCTCATCTCCAAGTGCTGATGAGAAGTTTGATGAGGAAACAAACCTTTGAAGTTTCTTTATTACCGTCAAATGGTATCTCATCTCCAAGTGCTGATGAGAAGTTTGATGAGGAAACCAACCTTTGAAGTTTCTTTATTACCGTCAAATGGTATCTCATCTCCAAGTGCTGATGAGAAGTTTGATGAGGAAACCAACCTTTGAAGTTTCTTTATTACCGTCAAATGGTATCTTACCTCCAAGTGCTGGTAAGAAGTTTGATGAGGAAACAAACCGTTGGAAATTTTCTCTTTATCTGAGATATTGTCCAAACGCAACTAAAACCAGTTTCGAGATTTGGACATCCGGAACGAGAGGAGGTTGTTTACCTTTTTCTAAGTATCAACACTTAGTTAAAGAAGATGGATTGCGCATCCTACATTGCCATCCATTCACCAGAATCCACATCAAGTATTTCTGCAGGAGTTTGTCTCCTCATCCCCGCCAAGTGCGACGACGAGATCAAATCATGCAAAGATTTTATCATCTCAGGAGCGCCCAAAATTCGGGCATTCTTTGATATTTAAGTCTCTTTTACGCAGGAGAGATCGAGATATCAATCTCTCTCCCTCCAGATAAAAGAAACTTAAATAGGGGCATCTGTCATACCCTAATTTTTGACCCCCCCTGAGATGACATACCTTCAGGATTGTTCATCAGGTCAAGACAAGTACCCAGAGCAGTCATTTCTCCATCTGGTACCTAATCGAGGATGCTCAAAGACAAGAAAGCTCAGGCAAAGGATCAATCAATACAAAGACTAGTCTCTAATACAATCATGGGGCTCAAAAACTTCACTTATTCTCATCTATGATTGATTAGACATCCAGTCATCTGAGTACAGGTTTACTCAGGTCACCAGACTAGGGTTTTGAGCCTATCAAGGACTAAAATCAGGGATCACATTTGGGAAACCCTAAAAAGCCTCAGGGAACCATTCAAAGACATCAATCATCTTCAAATAACTCATATGACAAGATCCACTGGACATTACACCTCAGTTCAAAGTCTACAGTCATCATTGTCCTCTGGTCGACAATTAGGGTTTTTGACCTAATTCACCAAGATAGTTGACTTTTAATCAGGGCATGAATCCAAAACTCAAGACATGATTCAAGAATCTCTACTACCTCAATATAATCCATTTACATCATTCATTTGAGGAGAAGATCTTGTTTCTACACAAAAGCCCAAAAATTCACTTTGTCAGGAAAAAGTCAACTGTGATGGGATCATCATTGACTTTTAAGGTTTTTGGTCAAAAAATGACTTTCAAAGATCAATATCATCAATATATGGATGTCAAAGTCATTTGACCAAAGAAATTCAAAGAAATTCATCAAGGAGCAAAAAGTCGGGAATTAGGGTTTTTGAAGGCATGGTGAGAACTCAAAATTTCACCTACACAACTCAAAAAACTTCCAACATGAAAGTTGTAGATCTTGCAAAATAAAACAACATCTTACAAAGGAACTTTTTTCAAAAGATCAACCATTTATGAAGTTTTGGAAATTTTGAAGTTTAGGTCATAAACACTTAGAAATTTTTCTAAGTGTTTTAACCTAGTTTTCATCCAACTTTGGGCTCATTTTTCACAAATTTCCCAAATGATTCTGAAGAAGACATAAACTAATGATTTGAAGTAGATGTTTAGGGCTTTCCAAATTGTGTTCAACCTTCTCCAAATTCAATTTGAGCTAGGAGTTATGCTTGTTCAAAGTTGGCCTCATGAAGTAAAATTATAGGTCATGGACACTTTTGGACTTTGCAAATTTTGTGCAAATAACCTCTCTTATGGATGCTACACGACCCATAACACATCTGAAACCATGCCATGCATTCATTTTCACCATGCCATAAGAATTGAAGAAGATTCTAAAAACAAGAACATGTGATTATGTAATGATTACATTTGTGAATTTATGGCAAATTGATGAATCACCCAAGGAATCTTCTCACCAACCAATTAGAGCTCATTTCTGGCTCAGAATTGTCCCCTAAGATTAAACAAAATCGAGGGCTAGGGGATTGATCAAATGGAATCAAAATTCTCATCATTGCATAAGAGATATTTGCAAACTTCCTTCATGGCTAAGAAAGCAAATCAACTTCACTAAGGAAGCTCACTCCTCTGCAGCTATACTGATCCATTTGCCTATAAATACAGATGCATTCCTCATTCAAAAACACACCAAAGCAACCATATTCCTTGCTTTCTCTTTCTCTTCTCATGTTCATTGTTTTTCAAAGTTCTTTGGCAAGAAGAATCGATTTCTTCAAACCAGAGCTCATCTTTGGGAAGTGAACATTCTAACATCTCAAGGGAGGTCATTTGAGGTGATCCAAGCACCTGGATCACTTCTGTAAGTGGAGGAACACCATTGTTGCTCTCACTTTGGAGCATTTGCAGTTGGAGGTCCATGGAGTAATTCAGGAGGTTCCGAGCCAAGCCAATCATCCAGGCACACTCCTCAGGTCATAGTGAAGCTAACCAGATGGCTGCAGCTCATCTGTAACTCAAGAATCAACACCCTCCATGTTCACTTGAAGCTGAAATCGAGGGAGGTCCATAGAACAATTCAGAAGGATTCAGGCTGCAATAAGCATTCAGTTAGCATCATTGAGTCTCAGGGAAGCTATTGAGATCATTCATTCAAGCCCAGGTGCTCTCAATCATCCTCACGACCTCCATTTTCAGAGGTAAGTTTCTGAACTCCACCTCTTTAATTTAAGTACTCTTTGTGTTAAAGCTCGATTCTATCTTGTTCAGCATCATCAGAGGATTGAAAACCCTCTATCATCATTCATTTATTCATCTTGTGCATCATTTAATTTTAAAATTAGGGTTTATGTGTTCTTCGTGTTCATGATGAAATTCGTTAGTTACACTTAGAATAAATGAATTCTGAGCCCATAATCATGTTCCTTGTCCAAAAACGAGTGAGATTGATGTTTACATCATGCCATTTAGTTGAGAAACCAGAGAGTTAGGAATTTGAAAATCTGAAGCTCGAGGAAGAAGATGAACATGGCGCGCGTAAAATTTGAATTTCCTGGCTTATCTGAAAATATAATATATTGAGTGTATATAGTTAACAAGCTGCGCGCGCAGCTCAGTTGGTTAAGTTTTGAAATGTGATCATGAAGGGCGTGGGTTCGAACCTCTCTAGGGCCAAACCAATTTTTTAGCATCCATTTTCATTCTTTTTTTTATACAAACTTCACACAATTAATAAACTTATCAAATTAAATCATTTTCACTTCATTTTTCACACACTTGCTATTTAATATACCTACTTTGTGAATAATCAAAAAAATCATAAAAATATTATTTATTTCATGTATTTTAATTAGGTTTAAAATAGTATGTTTTAAATGTTTTCTTAAATACTTTAAAATATATATATTTTCATTTTGTTTTAACCTAATTACTTTGTGAATAATTTTATGATAAAACCCTAAT